>NW_028270351.1:0-214652 GCF_037043375.1 Chiloscyllium plagiosum | reverse complement strand
CATACTGTCACTGCGATATACCCCACAATGTCACTGCGATATATCCCACACTGTCACTGCGATATATCCCACACTGTCACTGCGATATATCCCACACTGTCACTACAATACACCCCGCGCTGTCACTGTAATATACCCCACACTAACACTGTGATATATCCCACACTGTCACTGCGATATACCCCACACTGTCACTGGGATACACCCAACACTGTCACTGCGATATACCCCACACTGACACTGCAATACACCCAACACTGTCACTGCGATATACCCCACACTGACACTGCAATACACCCAACACTGTCACTGCGATATACCCCACACTGACACTGTGATATACCCCACACTGTCACTGCAATACACCACACAGTCACTGCGATATACCCCACAATGTCACTGCGATATATCCCACACTGTCACTGCGATATACCCCACACTGTCACTGTGATATACGCCACACTGTCACTGCGATATAACCCACACAGTCACTGCAATATACCCCACACTGACACTGAGATATACCCCAGACTGACACTGCAATATACCCCACACTGTCACTGCGATATACCCCACAATGTCACTGCGATATATCCCACACTGTCACTGCGATATACCCCACACTGTCACTGTGATATACCCCACACTGTCACTGCGATATAACCCACACTGTCACTGCGATATATCCCACACTGTCACTGCGATATACCCCACACTGTCACTGCGATACACTCCACACAGTCACTGTGATATACCCCACACTGTCACTGTGATATACCCCACACTGTCACTGCGATATACGCTACATTGTCACTGCAATATACCCCACACTGACACTGCGATATACCCCACACTGACACTGCGATATACCCCACACTGACACTGCGATATACCCCACACTGTCACTGCGATATACCCCACACTGACACTGAGATATACCCCACACAGTCACTGTGATATACCCCACACTGTCACTGTGATATACCCCACACTGTCACTGCGATATACGCTACATTGTCACTGTAATATACCCCACACTGACACTGCGATATAAGCCACACTGCCACTGAGATATACCCCACACTGTCACTGCAATATACCCCACACTGTCACTGCGATAGACCCCACACTGTCACTGCGATATAACCCACACTGACACTGTGATATACCCCACACTGACACTGCGATATACCCCACACTGTCACTGCGATATATCCCACACTGTCACTACAATACACCCCGCACTGTCACTGCAAAATACCCCACACTAACACTGTGATAAACCCCACACTGTCACTGCGATATACCCCACACTGTCACTGTGATATACCCCACACTGTCACTGCGATATAACCCACACAGTCACTGCAATATACCCCACACTGACACTGCTATATACCCCAGACTGACACTGCAATATACCCCACACTGTCACTGCGATATACCCCACAATGTCACTGCGATATATCCCACACTGTCACTGCAATACACCCAACACTGTCACTGCGATATAGCCCAAACTGACACTGCAATACACCCAACACTGTCACTGCGATATCCCCACACTGACACTGTGATATACCCCACACTGTCACTGCAATACACCACACAGTCACTGCGATATACCCCACAATGTCACTGCGATATACCCCACACTGTCACTGCGATATACCCCACATTGTCACTGTGATATACCCCACACTGTCACTGTGATATACCCCACACTGTCACTGCGATATAACCCACACAGTCACTGCGATATACCCCACACTGACACTGCGATATACCCCAGACTGACACTGCAATATACAACATACTGTCACTGCGATATACCCCACAATGTCACTGCGATATATCCCACACTGTCACTGCGATATATCCCACACTGTCACGACAATACACCCCGCGCTGTCACTGTAATATACCCCACACTAACACTGTGATATATCCCACACTGTCACTGCGATATACCCCACACTGTCACTGCGATATACCCCACACTGACACTGCAATACACCCAACACTGTCACTGCGATATACCCCATACTGACACTGTAATATACCCCACACTGTCACTGCGATGTACCCCACAATTTCACTGCGATATATCCCACACTGTCACTGCAATATACCACACAGTCACTGCGATATACCCCACAATGTCACTGCGATATATCCCACACTGTCACTGCGATATACCCCACACTGTCACTGTGATATACCCCACACTGTCACTGCGATATAACCCACACAGTCACTGCAATATACCCCACACTGACACTGAGATATACCCCAGACTGACACTGCAATATACCCCACACTGTCACTGCGATGTACCCCACAATTTCACTGCGATATATCCCACACTGTCACTGCGATATACCCCACACTGTCACTGCGATATAACCCACACAGTCACTGCAATATACCCCACACTGACACTGCGATATACCCCACACTGTCACTGCAATACACCACACAGTCACTGCGATATACCCCACAATGTCACTGCGATATACACCACACTGTCACTGCGATATACCCCACACTGTCACTGTGATATACCCCACACTGTCACTGCGATATAACCCACACAGTCACTGCAATATACCCCACACTGACACTGCGATATACCCCAGACTGACACTGCAATATACCCAACACTGTCACTGCGATATACCCCACTATGTCACTGCGATATATCCCACACTGTCACTGCGATATATCCCACACTGACACTGCAATACACCCAACACTGTCACTGCGATATACCCCACACTGTCACTGCAATACACCCAACACTGTCACTGCGATATACCCCACACTGACACTGTGATATACCCCACACTGTCACTGCGATATACCCCACAATGTCACTGCGATATACCCCACACTGACACTGCAATATACCCCACACTGATACTGCAATATACCCCACACTGACACTGCAATATACCCCACACTGACACTGCAATACACCCCACACAGTCACTGTGATATACCCCACACTGTCACTGCGATATACCCCACACTGTCACTGTGATATACCCCACACGGGCACTGCGATATATCCCACACTGACACTGAGATATACCCCAGACTGCCACTGAGATATACTGCACACAGTCACTGCAATACACCACACAGTCACTGCGATATACCCCACAATGTCACTGCGATATATCCCACACTGTCACTGCGATATACCCCACACTGACACTGCGATATACTCCACACTGACACTGGAATATACCCCACACTGATACTGCAATATACCCCACACTGACACTGCAATATACCCCACACTGACACTGCAATATACCCCACACTGACACTGCGATATACCCAACACTGTCACTACGATATACCCCACGCTGACACTGAGATATACCCCACACAGTCACTGTGATATACCCCTCACTGTCACTGTGATATACCCCACACTGTCACTGCGATATACGCTACATTGTCACTGCAATATACCCCACACTGACACTGCGATATACGCTACACTGTCACTGCAAAATGCCCCACACTAACACTGTGATATACCCCACACTGTCACTGCGATATACCCCACACTGACACTGCGATATAACCCACAATGACACTGCGATATACCCCACACTGACACTGCGATATACCCCACACAGTCACTGTGATATACCCCACACTGTCACTGTGATATACCCCACACTGTCACTGCGATATACCCCACACTGACACTGAGATATACCCCACACAGTCACTGTGATATACCCCACGCTGACACTGCGATATAAGCCACACTGCCACTGAGATATACCCCACACTGTAACTGCAATATACCCCACACTGTCACTGCGATAGACCCCACACTGTCACTGCGATATAACCCACACTGACACTGTGATATACCCCACACTTACACTGCGATATACCCCACACTGTCACTGCGATATAGCCCACACTGACACTGCGATATACCCCACACTGACACTGCGATATACCCCACACTGTCACTGCAATACACCCCACACTGTCACTGCGATGCACCCCAAACTGTCACTGCGATATACCCCACAATGCCACTGCGATATATCCCACACTGTCACTGTGATATATCCCACACTGTCACTACAATACACCCCGCACTGTCACTGCAATATACCCCACACTAACACTGTGATATACCCGACACTGTCACTGCGGTATACCCCACACTGACACTGCGATATACCCCACACTGTCACTGCGATATAACCCACACAGTCACTGCAATATACCCCACACTGTCACTGCGATACACCCCACACTGTCACTGCGATATATCCCACACTGTCACTGCGATATACCCCACACTGACACTGCGATATACCCCACACTGACACTGCGATATACCCCAGACTGCCACTGTGATATACCCCACACTGTCACTGCGATAGACCCCACACTGACACTGCAATACACCCCACACTGTCACTGCGATATACCCCACACTGTCACTGCGATATACCCCACACTGTCACTGCGATATATCCCACACTGTCACTGCGATATACCCCACACTGACACTGCGATATACCCCACACTGACACTGCGATATACCCCACACTGACACTGTGATAGACCCCACACTGTCACTGCGATATAACCCACACTGACACTGTGATATACCCCACACTGACACTGCGATACACTCCACACTGTCACTGCGATATACCCCACACTGTCACTGCGATATATCCCACACTGTCACTGCGATACACCCCACACTGTCACTGCGATGTACCCCACACTGTCACTGCGATATACCCCACACTGTCACTGCGATGCACCCCACACTGTCACTGCGATACACCCCACACTGTCACTGCGATACACCCCACACTGTCACTGCGATATATCCCACACTGTCACTGCGATATACCCCACACTGACACTGCGATATACCCCACACTGACACTGCGATATACCCCAGACTGCCACTGTGATATACCCCACACTGTCACTGCGATACACACCACACTGACACTGCAATACACCCCACACTGTCACTGCGATATACCCCACACTGTCACTGCGATATACCCCACACTGTCACTGCGATATATCCCACACTGTCACTGCGATATACCCCACACTGACACTGCGATATACCCCACACTGACACTGCGATATACCCCACACTGTCACTGCGACATACACCACACTGTCACTGTGATATACACCGCACTGTCACTGTGATATACACCACACTGTCGTTGCGATATATCCCACACTGTCACTGCAATACACCCCACATTGCCACGGAGATATACCCCACACAGTCACTGCGATATACGCTACACTGTCACTGCAATATACCCCACACTGTCACTGCGATATACCCCACACTGTCACTGCGATATACCCCACACTGACACTGTGATACACCCCACACTGACACTTTGATACACCCCACACTGTCACTGCGATATACGCTACACTATCACTGCAATATACCCCACCTTGCCACTGCGATATACCCAACACTGTCACTGCAATATACCCCACACTGTCACTGCGATAGACCCCACACTGTCACTGCGATATAACCCACACTGACACTGTGATATACCCCACACTGACACTGCGATACACTCCACACTGTCACTGTAATATACCCCACACTGTCACTGCGATAGACCCCACACTGTCACTGCGATATAACCCACACTGACACTGTGATATACCCCACACTGACACTGCGATACACTCCACACTGTCACTGCGATATACCCCACACTGTCACTGCGATATATCCCACACTGTCACTGCGATACACCCCACACTGTCACTGCGATGTACCCCACACTGTCACTGCGATATACCCCACACTGTCACTGCGATACACCCCACACTGTCACTGCGATACACACCACACTGTCACTGCGATATACCCCACACAGTCACTGAAATACACCCCACACTGCCACTGAGATATACCCCACACAGTCACTGCGATATACGCTACATTGTCACTGCAATATACCCCACACTGACACTGCAATATACCCCACACTGTCACTGCGATATACCCCACACTGTCACTGCGATATATCCCACACTGTCACTGCGATACACCCCACACTGTCACTGCGATGTACCCCACACTGTCACTGCGATATACCTCACACTGTCACTGCGATACACCCCACACTGTCACTGCGATACACCCCACACTGTCACTGTGATATACCCAACAGTGTCACTGCGGAATACCCCACACTGACACTGCGATATACCCCACACTGACAGTGCAATACACCCCACACTGTCACTGCGATATACGCTACACTGTCACTGCAATATACCCCACACTGACAGTGATATACTCCACACTGTCACTGCGATATACCCCACACTGACACTGCGATATACCCCACACTGTCACTGCGATATAACCCACACTGCCACTGCAATATGCCCCACACTGTCACTGCAATACACCACACACTGTCACTGCGATATACCCCACACTGTCACTGCAATATACCCCACACTGTCACTGCAATATACCCCACACTGACACTGCGATATACCCCACACTGACACTGCGATATTCCCCACACTGTCACTGCAATATACCCCACACTGTCACTGCAATATACCCCACACTGACACTGCGATATACCCCACACTGACACTGCGATATTCCCCACACTGTCACTGCAATATACCCCACACTGTCACTGCAATATACCCCACACTGTCACTGCGATGTACCCCACACTGACATTGCAATATACCCCACACTGTCACTGCGATATACCCCACACTGACACTGCAAAACACACCACACACTGTCACTGCGATATACCCCACATTGACACTGCAATATACTCCACACTGACACTGCAATATACTCCACATTGTCACTGCAATATACCCCACACTGACACTGCGATATACCCCACACTGACACTGCGATACACCACACACTGTCACTGCGATATATGCTGCACTGTCACTGCAATATACCCCACACTGTCACTGCGATATACCCCACACAGTCACTGCAATACACCGCACAGTCACTGTGATACACCGCGCACTGTCACTGCGATATACCCCACACGGTCACTGCAATACACCCCACACTGCCACTGAGATATACCCCACACAGTCACTGCGATATACGCTACACTGTCACTGCAATATACCCCACACTGTCACTGTGATATACCCCACACGGTCACTGCGATATACCCCACACTGACACTGTGATACACCCCACGCTGACACTGCTATACACCCCACACTGACACTGCAATGCACCCCACACTGTCACTGCAATACACCCCACACTGTCACTGCGATGTACGCTACACTGTCACTGCAATATACCCCACACTGTCACTGCGATATACCCCACACTGACACTGCGATATACCCTACACTGACACTGCGATATAACCCACACTGTCACTGCAATACACCACACTGACACTGCGATATACCCAACACTGTCACTGCGATATAACCCACACTGTCACTGCGATATACCCCACACTGTCACTGCGAAATACACCACACTGACACTGCGATATACCCCACACTGTCACTGTGATATACGCTACACTGTCACTGCAATATACCCCACACTAACACTGTCATATACCCCACACTGTCACTGCAACACACCCCACACAGTCACTGCGATATACCCCACACTGACACTGCGATACACCCCACACTGTCACTGCGATATACGCTACACTGTCTCTGCAATATACCCCACACTGTCACTGCAATATACCCCACACTGTCACTGCAATACACCCCACACTGACACTGCGATACACCCCACACTGTCATTGCGATATACCCCACACTGTCACTGCGATATAACCCACACTGCCACTGCAATATGCTCCACACTGTCACTGCGATACACCCCACACTGTCACTGCGATATACCCCACACTGTCACTGCAATATACCCCACACTGTCACTGCAATACACCCCACACTGTCACTGCGGTGCACCCCAAACTGTCACTGCGATGCACCCCAAACTGTCACTGCGATATCCCCACACTGACACTGCGATATACCCCACACTGACACTGCAATACACCCCACACTGTCACTGCGATACACCCCACACTGTCACTGCGATATATCTCACACTGTCACTGCGATATATCCCACACTGACACTGAGATATACCCCAGACTGCCACTGAGATATACTGCACACAGTCACTGCAATACACCACACAGTCACTGCGATATACCCCACAATGTCAGTGCGATATATCCCACACTGTCACTGCGATATACTCCACACTGACACTGCGATATACTCCACACTGACACTGGAATATACCCCACACTGATACTGCAATATACCCCACACTGACACTGCAATATACCCCACACTGACACTGGAATATACCCCACACTGACACTGCGATATACCCCACACTGACACTGCAAAACTCCCCACACTAGCACTGCAATATACCCCACACTGACACTGCAATATACCCCACACTGTCACTGCGATATACCCCACGCTGACACTGAGATATACCCCACACAGTCACTGTGATATACCCCTCACTGTCACTGTGATATACCCCACACTGTCACTGCGATATACGCTACATTGTCACTGCAATATACCCCACACTGACACTGCGATATACGCTACACTGTCACTGCAAAATGCCCCACACTAACACTGTGATATACCCCACACTGTCACTGCGATATACCCCACACTGACACTGCGATATAACCCACAATGACACTGCGATATACCCCACACTGACACTGCGATATACCCCACACAGTCACTGTGATATACCCCACACTGTCACTGCGATATACCCCACACTGACACTGAGATATACCCCACACAGTCACTGTGATATACCCCACGCTGACACTGCGATATAAGCCACACTGCCACTGAGATATACCCCACACTGTAACTGCAATATACCCCACACTGTCACTGCGATAGACCCCACACTGTCACTGCGATATAACCCACACTGACACTGTGATATACCCCACACTGACACTGCGATATACCCCACACTGTCACTGCGATGCACCCCAAACTGTCACTGCGATATACCCCACAATGCCACTGCGATATAGCCCACACTGACACTGCGATATACCCCACACTGACACTGCGATATACCCCACACTGTCACTGCAATACACCCCACACTGTCACTGCGATGCACCCCAAACTGTCACTGCGATATACCCCACAATGCCACTGCGATATATCCCACACTGTCACTGCGATATATCCCACACTGTCACTACAATACACCCCGCACTGTCACTGCAATATACCCCACACTGTCACTGCGATATACCCCACACTGACACTGCGATATACCCCACACTGTCACTGCGATATAACCCACACAGTCACTGCAATATACCCCACACTGTCACTGCGATACACCCCACACTGTCACTGCGATATATCCCACACTGTCACTGCGATATACCCCACACTGACACTGCGATATACCCCACACTGACACTGCGATATACCCCAGACTGCCACTGAGATATATCCCAGACTGCCACTGTGATATACCCCACACTGTCACTGCGATACACCCCACACTGACACTGCAATACACCCCACACTGTCACTGCGATATACCCCACACTGTCACTGCGATATACCCCACACTGTCACTGCGATATATCCCACACTGTCACTGCGATATACCCCACACTGACACTGCGATATACCCCACACTGACACTGCGATATACCCCACACTGTCACTGCGACATACACCACACTGTCACTGTGATATACACCACACTGTCACTGTGATATACACCACACTGTCGTTGCGATATATCCCACACTGTCACTGCAATACACCCCACATTGCCACGGAGATATACCCCACACAGTCACTGCGATATACGCTACACTGTCACTGCAATATACCCCACACTGTCACTGCGATATACCCCACACTGTCACTGCGATATACCCCACACTGACACTGTGATACACCCCACACTGACACTTTGATACACACCACACTGTCACTGCGATATACGCTACACTATCACTGCAATATACCCCACCTTGCCACTGCGATATACCCAACACTGTCACTGCAATATACCCCACACTGTCACTGCGATAGACCCCACACTGTCACTGCGATATAACCCACACTGACACTGTGATATACCCCACACTGACACTGCGATACACTCCACACTGTCACTGTAATATACCCCACACTGTCACTGCGATAGACCCCACACTGTCACTGCGATATAACCCACACTGACACTGTGATATACCCCACACTGACACTGCGATACACTCCACACTGTCACTGCGATATACCCCACACTGTCACTGCGATATATCCCACACTGTCACTGCGATACACCCCACACTGTCACTGCGATGTACCCCACTCTGTCACTGCCATATACCCCACACTGTCACTGCGATGCACCCCACACTGTCACTGCGATACACCCCACACTGTCACTGCGATATACCCCACACAGTCACTGAAATACACCCCACACTGCCACTGAGATATACCCCACACAGACACTGCGATATACGCTACATTGTCACTGCAATATACCCCACACTGACACTGCAATATACCCCACACTGTCACTGCGATATACCCCACACTGTCACTGCGATATATCCCACACTGTCACTGCGATACACCCCACACTGTCACTGCGATGTACCCCACACTGTCACTGCGATATACCTCACACTGTCACTGCGATACACCCCACACTGTCATTGCGATACACCAAACAGTGTCACTGCGATATACCCACACTGTAACTGTGATATACCCAACAGTGTCACTGCGGAATACCCCACACTGACACTGCGATATACCCCACACTGACAGTGCAATACACCCCACACTGTCACTGCGATAAACGCTACACTGTCACTGAAATATACCCCACACTGACAGTGATATACTCCACACTGTCACTGCGATATACCCCACACTGACACTGCGATATACCCCACACTGTCACTGCGATATAACCCACACTGCCACTGCAATATGCCCCACACTGTCACTGCAATACACCACACACTGTCACTGCGATATACCCCACACTGTCACTGCAATATACCCCACACTGTCACTGCAATATACCCCACACTGACACTGCGATATACCCCACACTGACACTGCGATATTCCCCACACTGTCACTGCAATATACCCCACACTGACACTGCGATATACCCCACACAGACACTGCGATATACCCCACACTGCCACTGCGATATACCCCACACTGACACTGCGATACACCCCACACTGTCACTGCGATATACCGCACACAGACACTGCAATATACCCCGCACTGCCACTGCGATATACCCGACACTGACACTGCGATATACCCCACACTGTCACTGCGATACACTCCACACTGTCACTGTGATACACCCCACACTGACACTGCGATGCACCTCAAACTGACACTGCGAGATACGCTACACTGTCACTGCAATATACCCCACACTAACACTGTGATATACCCCACACTGTCACTGCGATATACCCCACACTGTCACTGCGATATAACCCACACTGACACTGCGATATACCCCACACTGTCACTGCGATGTACCCCACACTGACATTGCAATATACCCCACACTGTCACTGCGATATACCCCATACTGACACTGCAAAACACACCACACACTGTCACTGCGATATACCCCACATTGACACTGCAATATACTCCACACTGTCACTGCAATATACTCCACACTGACACTGCAATATACCCCACACTGACACTGCGATATACCCCACACTGTCACTGCGATGTACCCCACACTGACATTGCAATATACCCCACACTGTCACTGCGATATACCCCACACTGTCACTGCGATATACCCCACACTGTCACTGCGATATAACCCACACTGACACTGCGATATACCCCACACTGTCACTGCGATGTACCCCACACTGACATTGCAATATACCCCACACTGTCACTGCGATATACCCCACACTGACACTGCAAAACACACCACACACTGTCACTGCGATATACCCCACATTGACACTGCAATATACTCCACACTGTCACTGCAATATACTCCACACTGACACTGCAATATACCCCACACTGACACTGCGATATACCCACACTGACACTGCAATATACCCCACATTGTCACTGCAATATACCCCACACTGACACTGCGATATACCCCACACTGACACTGCGATACACCACACACTGTCACTGCGATATACGCTGCACTGTCACTGCAATATACCCCACACTGTCACTGTGATATACCCCACACGGTCACTGCGATACATCCCACACTGACACTGCGATATACCCCACACTGTCACTGCGATATACCCCACACTGTCACTGCGATATACCCCACAATGTCACTGTGATATATCCCACACTGTCACTGCGATATATCCCACACTGTCACTGCGATATACCCCACATGGTCACTGCGATATATCCCACACTGCCACTGAGATATGCACACAGTCACTGCAATACACCGCACAGTCACTGTGATACACCCCGCACTGTCACAGCGATATACCCCACACGGTCACTGCAATACACCCCACACTGCCACTGAGATATACCCCACACAGTCACTGCGATATACGCTACACTGTCACTGCAATATACCCCACACTGTCACTGTGATACACCCCACGCTGACACTGCTATACACCCCACACTGTCACTGCAATATACCCCACACTGACACTGCGGTGCACCCCAAACTGTCACTGCGATACACCCCACACTGACACTGCGATATACCCCACACTGTCACTGCAATACACCCCACACTGTCACTGCGATGCACCCCAAACTGTCACTGCGATATACCCCACACTGACACTGCGATATACCCCACACTGTCACTGCAATACACCCCACACTGTCACTGCGATGCACCCCAAACTGTCACTGCGATATACGCTACACTGTCACTGCGATATACCCCACACTGACACTGCGATATACCCCAAACTGTCACTACGATATAACCCACACAGTCACTGCAATATACCCCACACTGACACTGCGATATACCCCAGACTGACACTGCAATACACCCCACACTGTCACTGCGATATACCCCACACTGTCACTGCGATATACCCCACACTGACACTGCGATATACCCCATACTGACACTGCGATATACCCCAGACTGCCACTGAGATATATCCCACACTGTCACTGCGATATACCCCACACTGTCACTGCGAGATATCCCACACTGTCACTGCGATATACCCCACACTGACACTGCGATATACCCCACACTGACACTGCGAAATGCCCCATACTGACACTGCGATATACCCCAGACTGCCACTGAGATATATCCCACACTGTCACTGTGATATACCCCACACTGACACTGCGATATACCCCATACTGACACTGCGATATACCCCACACTGTCACTACGATATACCCCATACTGACACTGCGATATACCCCAGACTGCCACTGAGATATATCCCACACTGTCACTGCGATATACCCCACACTGACACTGCGATATACCCCAAACTGTCACTACGATATAACCCACACAGTCACTGCAATATACCCCACACTGACACTGCGATATACCCCAGACTGACACTGCAATACACCCCACACTGTCACTGCGATATACCCCACACTGTCACTGCGATATACCCCACACTGACACTGCGATATACCCCATACTGACACTGCGATATACCCCAGACTGCCACTGAGATATATCCCACACTGTCACTGCGATATACCCCACACTGTCACTGCGAGATATCCCACACTGTCACTGCGATATACCCCACACTGACACTGCGATATACCCCACACTGACACTGCGATATACCCCATACTGACACTGCGATATACCCCAGACTGCCACTGAGATATATCCCACACTGTCACTGCAATACACCCCACACTGTCACTGCGATGCACCCCAAACTGTCACTGCGATATACGCTACACTGTCACTGCGATATACCCCACACTGTCACTGCGATATACCCCACATTGACACTGCAATATACTCCACACTGTCACTGCAATATACTCCACACTGACACTGCAATATACCCCACACTGACACTGCGATATACCCCACACTGTCACTGCGATGTACCCCACACTGACATTGCAATATACCCCACACTGTCACTGCGATATACCCCACACTGTCACTGCGATATACCCCACACTGTCACTGCGATATAACCCACACTGACACTGCGATATACCCCACACTGTCACTGCGATGTACCCCACACTGACATTGCAATATACCCCACACTGTCACTGCGATATACCCCACACTGACACTGCAAAACACACCACACACTGTCACTGCGATATACCCCACATTGACACTGCAATATACTCCACACTGTCACTGCAATATACTCCACACTGACACTGCAATATACCCCACACTGACACTGCGATATACCCACACTGACACTGCAATATACCCCACATTGTCACTGCAATATACCCCACACTGACACTGCGATATACCCCACACTGACACTGCGATACACCACACACTGTCACTGCGATATACGCTGCACTGTCACTGCAATATACCCCACACTGTCACTGTGATATACCCCACACGGTCACTGCGATACATCCCACACTGACACTGCGATATACCCCACACTGTCACTGCGATATACCCCACACTGTCACTGCGATATACCCCACAATGTCACTGTGATATATCCCACACTGTCACTGCGATATATCCCACACTGTCACTGCGATATACCCCACATGGTCACTGCGATATATCCCACACTGCCACTGAGATATGCACACAGTCACTGCAATACACCGCACAGTCACTGTGATACACCCCGCACTGTCACAGCGATATACCCCACACGGTCACTGCAATACACCCCACACTGCCACTGAGATATACCCCACACAGTCACTGCGATATACGCTACACTGTCACTGCAATATACCCCACACTGTCACTGTGATACACCCCACGCTGACACTGCTATACACCCCACACTGTCACTGCAATATACCCCACACTGACACTGCGGTGCACCCCAAACTGTCACTGCGATACACCCCACACTGACACTGCGATATACCCCACACTGTCACTGCAATACACCCCACACTGTCACTGCGATGCACCCCAAACTGTCACTGCGATATACCCCACACTGACACTGCGATATACCCCACACTGTCACTGCAATACACCCCACACTGTCACTGCGATGCACCCCAAACTGTCACTGCGATATACGCTACACTGTCACTGCGATATACCCCACACTGACACTGCGATATACCCCAAACTGTCACTACGATATAACCCACACAGTCACTGCAATATACCCCACACTGACACTGCGATATACCCCAGACTGACACTGCAATACACCCCACACTGTCACTGCGATATACCCCACACTGTCACTGCGATATACCCCACACTGACACTGCGATATACCCCATACTGACACTGCGATATACCCCAGACTGCCACTGAGATATATCCCACACTGTCACTGCGATATACCCCACACTGTCACTGCGAGATATCCCACACTGTCACTGCGATATACCCCACACTGACACTGCGATATACCCCACACTGACACTGCGAAATGCCCCATACTGACACTGCGATATACCCCAGACTGCCACTGAGATATATCCCACACTGTCACTGTGATATACCCCACACTGACACTGCGATATACCCCATACTGACACTGCGATATACCCCACACTGTCACTACGATATACCCCATACTGACACTGCGATATACCCCAGACTGCCACTGAGATATATCCCACACTGTCACTGCGATATACCCCACACTGACACTGCGATATACCCCAAACTGTCACTACGATATAACCCACACAGTCACTGCAATATACCCCACACTGACACTGCGATATACCCCAGACTGACACTGCAATACACCCCACACTGTCACTGCGATATACCCCACACTGTCACTGCGATATACCCCACACTGACACTGCGATATACCCCATACTGACACTGCGATATACCCCAGACTGCCACTGAGATATATCCCACACTGTCACTGCGATATACCCCACACTGTCACTGCGAGATATCCCACACTGTCACTGCGATATACCCCACACTGACACTGCGATATACCCCACACTGTCACTGCAATACACCCCACACTGTCACTGCGATGCACCCCAAACTGTCACTGCGATATACGCTACACTGTCACTGCGATATACCCCACACTGACACTGCGATATACCCCACACTGTCACTGCGATATAACCCACACTGCCACTGCAATATGCCCCACACTGTCACTGCAATACACCACACACTGTCACTGCGATATACCCCACACTGTCACTGCAATATACCCCACACTGTCACTGCAATATACCCCACACTGACACTGCGATATACCCCACACTGACACTGCGATATTCCCCACACTGTCACTGCAATATACCCCACACTGACACTGCGATATACCCCACACAGACACTGCGATATACCCCACACTGCCACTGCGATATACCCCACACTGACACTGCGATACACCCCACACTGTCACTGCGATATACCGCACACAGACACTGCAATATACCCCGCACTGCCACTGCGATATACCCGACACTGACACTGCGATATACCCCACACTGTCACTGCGATACACTCCACACTGTCACTGTGATACACCCCACACTGACACTGCGATGCACCTCAAACTGACACTGCGAGATACGCTACACTGTCACTGCAATATACCCCACACTAACACTGTGATATACCCCACACTGTCACTGCGATATACCCCACACTGTCACTGCGATGTACCCCACACTGACATTGCAATATACCCCACACTGTCACTGCGATATACCCCACACTGACACTGCAAAACACACCACACACTGTCACTGCGATATACCCCACATTGACACTGCAATATACTCCACACTGTCACTGCAATATACTCCACACTGACACTGCAATATACCCCACACTGACACTGCGATATACCCCACACTGTCACTGCGATGTACCCCACACTGACATTGCAATATACCCCACACTGTCACTGCGATATACCCCACACTGTCACTGCGATATACCCCACACTGTCACTGCGATATAACCCACACTGACACTGCGATATACCCCACACTGTCACTGCGATGTACCCCACACTGACATTGCAATATACCCCACACTGTCACTGCGATATACCCCACACTGACACTGCAAAACACACCACACACTGTCACTGCGATATACCCCACATTGACACTGCAATATACTCCACACTGTCACTGCAATATACTCCACACTGACACTGCAATATACCCCACACTGACACTGCGATATACCCACACTGACACTGCAATATACCCCACATTGTCACTGCAATATACCCCACACTGACACTGCGATATACCCCACACTGACACTGCGATACACCACACACTGTCACTGCGATATACGCTGCACTGTCACTGCAATATACCCCACACTGTCACTGTGATATACCCCACACGGTCACTGCGATACATCCCACACTGACACTGCGATATACCCCACACTGTCACTGCGATATACCCCACACTGTCACTGCGATATACCCCACAATGTCACTGTGATATATCCCACACTGTCACTGCGATATATCCCACACTGTCACTGCGATATACCCCACATGGTCACTGCGATATATCCCACACTGCCACTGAGATATGCACACAGTCACTGCAATACACCGCACAGTCACTGTGATACACCCCGCACTGTCACAGCGATATACCCCACACGGTCACTGCAATACACCCCACACTGCCACTGAGATATACCCCACACAGTCACTGCGATATACGCTACACTGTCACTGCAATATACCCCACACTGTCACTGTGATACACCCCACGCTGACACTGCTATACACCCCACACTGTCACTGCAATATACCCCACACTGACACTGCGGTGCACCCCAAACTGTCACTGCGATACACCCCACACTGACACTGCGATATACCCCACACTGTCACTGCAATACACCCCACACTGTCACTGCGATGCACCCCAAACTGTCACTGCGATATACCCCACACTGACACTGCGATATACCCCACACTGTCACTGCAATACACCCCACACTGTCACTGCGATGCACCCCAAACTGTCACTGCGATATACGCTACACTGTCACTGCGATATACCCCACACTGACACTGCGATATACCCCAAACTGTCACTACGATATAACCCACACAGTCACTGCAATATACCCCACACTGACACTGCGATATACCCCAGACTGACACTGCAATACACCCCACACTGTCACTGCGATATACCCCACACTGTCACTGCGATATACCCCACACTGACACTGCGATATACCCCATACTGACACTGCGATATACCCCAGACTGCCACTGAGATATATCCCACACTGTCACTGCGATATACCCCACACTGTCACTGCGAGATATCCCACACTGTCACTGCGATATACCCCACACTGACACTGCGATATACCCCACACTGACACTGCGAAATGCCCCATACTGACACTGCGATATACCCCAGACTGCCACTGAGATATATCCCACACTGTCACTGTGATATACCCCACACTGACACTGCGATATACCCCATACTGACACTGCGATATACCCCACACTGTCACTACGATATACCCCATACTGACACTGCGATATACCCCAGACTGCCACTGAGATATATCCCACACTGTCACTGCGATATACCCCACACTGACACTGCGATATACCCCAAACTGTCACTACGATATAACCCACACAGTCACTGCAATATACCCCACACTGACACTGCGATATACCCCAGACTGACACTGCAATACACCCCACACTGTCACTGCGATATACCCCACACTGTCACTGCGATATACCCCACACTGACACTGCGATATACCCCATACTGACACTGCGATATACCCCAGACTGCCACTGAGATATATCCCACACTGTCACTGCGATATACCCCACACTGTCACTGCGAGATATCCCACACTGTCACTGCGATATACCCCACACTGACACTGCGATATACCCCACACTGACACTGCGATATACCCCATACTGACACTGCGATATACCCCAGACTGCCACTGAGATATATCCCACACTGTCACTGCAATACACCCCACACTGTCACTGCGATGCACCCCAAACTGTCACTGCGATATACGCTACACTGTCACTGCGATATACCCCACACTGACACTGCGATATACCCCAAACTGTCACTACGATATAACCCACACAGTCACTGCAATATACCCCACACTGACACTGCGATATACCCCAGACTGACACTGCAATACACCCCACACTGTCACTGCGATATACCCCACACTGTCACTGCGATATACCCCACACTGTCACTGCGAGATATCCCACACTGTCACTGCGATATACCCCACACTGACACTGCGATATACCCCACACTGACACTGCGATATACCCCATACTGACACTGCGATATACCCCAGACTGCCACTGAGATATATCCCACACTGTCACTGTGATATACCCCACACTGTCACTGCGATACATCCCACACTGACACTGCAATACACCCCACACTGACACTGCGATATACCCCACACTGTCACTGCGATATATCCCACACTGTCACTGCGATATACCCCACACTGACACTGCGATATACCCCACATTGACACTGCGATATACCCCAGACTGCCACTGAGATATACCCCACACTGTCACTGTGATATACCCCACACTGTCGTTGCGATATATCCCACACTGTCACAGCAATACACCCCACATTGCCACGGAGATATTCCCCACACAGTCACTGCGATATATGCTACACTGTCACTGCAATATACCCCAACACTGTCACTGCGATATACCCCACACTGTCACTGCGATATACCCCACACTGACACTGTGATACACCCCACACTGACACTGCGATACACCCCACACTGACACTGCGATATATGCTACACTGTCAGTGCAATATACCCCACACTAACACTGTCATATACCCCACAATGTCACTGCAACACACCCCACACAGTCACTGCGATATACCCCACACTGACACTGCGATACACCCCACACTGTCACTGCGATATACGCTACACTGTCACTGCAATATACCCCACACTGTCACTGCGATATACCCCACACTGTCACTGCGATATACCCCACACTGACACTGCGATACACCCCACACTGTCACTGCGATATACGCTACATTGTCACTGCAATATACCCCACACTGTCACTGCGATATACCCCACACTGTCACTATGATATACCCAATAGTGTCACTGCGAAATACCCCACACTGACACTGCGATATACCCCACACTGACACTGCGATACACCCCACACTGTCACTGCGATATACCCCACACTGACACTGCGATATACCCCACACTGACACTGCGATATAACCCACACTGCCACTGCAATAAGCTCCACACTGTCACTGCGATACACCCCACACTGTCACTGCGATATACCCCACACTGTCTCTGCAATATACCCCACACTGTCACTGCAATACACCCCACACTGTCACTGCGATGCACCCCAAACTGTCAGTGCGATATAACCCAAACTGTCACTGCGATATACCCCACACTTTCACTGCGATGCACCCCAAACTGTCACTGCGATATAACCCAAACTGTCACTGCAATATACCGCACACTGACACTGCGATATACCCCACACTGACACTGCAATACACCCCACGCTGACACTGCAATACACCCCACACTCACACTGTGATATACCCCACACTGTCACTGCGATATACCCCACACTGACACTGCGATATACCCCACACTGTCACTGCGATATAACCCACACTGTCACTGCAATACACCACACTGACACTGCGATATACCCCACACTGACACTGCGATATACCCCACACTGACACTGAGATATACCCCACACTGTCACTGCGATATATCCCACACTATCACTGCGATATATCCCACACTGTCACTGCGGTATATCCCACACTGTCACTGCGATATATCCCACACTGTCACTGTGTTATAACCCACACTGACACTGTGATATACCCCACACTGACACTGCGATATACCCCACACTGTCACTGCGATATAACCCACACTGTCACTGCAATACACCACACTGACACTGCGATATACCCCACACTGACACTGCGATATACCCCACACTGACACTGAGATATACCCCACACTGTCACTGCGATATATCCCACACTATCACTGCGATATATCCCACACTGTCACTGCGGTATATCCCACACTGTCACTGCGATATATCCCACACTGTCACTGTGTTATAACCCACACTGACACTGTGATATATCCCACACTGTCACTGCGATATATCCCACACTGTCACTGTGTTATAACCCACACTGACACTGTGATATACCCCACACTGTCACTGCGATATATCCCACACTGATATTGCGATATACCCCAGAATGCCACTGAGATATACCGCACACAGTCACTGCAATACACCACACAGTCACTGCGATATACCCCACAATGACACTGCGATATAACCCACACTGTCACTGCGATATATCCCACACTGTCACTACAATACACCCCGCACTGTCACTGCAATATACCCCACACTGTCACTGCGATACACCCCACACTGTCACTGCGATACACCCCACAATGACACTGCGATATATCCCACACTGTCACTGCGATATATCCCACACTGTCACTACAATACACCCCGCACTGTCACTGCGATATACCCCACACTGACACTGCATTATACCCCACACTAACACTGCAATATACCCCACACTGACACTGCAATATACCCCACACTGACACTGCAATATACCCCACACTGACACTGCAAAACACACCACACTGTAACTGCGATATACCCCACACTGACACTGCAATATACCCCACACTGACACTGCAATATACCCCACACTGACACTGCAATATACCCCACACTGACACTGCAAAACACACCACACTGTAACTGCGATATACCCCACAAAACACTGCAATATACCCCACACTGACACTGCAATATACCCCACACTGACACTGCAATATACCCCACACTGACACTGCAAAACACACCACACTGTAACTGCAATATACTCCACACTGACACTGCAATATACCCCACACTGACACTGTGATATACCCCACACTGTCACTGCAATATACCCCACACTGTCACTGCAAAACACACCACAATGTCACTGCGATACACCCCACACTGTCACTGCGATATATCCCACACTGACACTGCAATATACTCCACACTGACACTGCAATATACCCCACACTGACACTGCAATATACTCCACACTGACACTGCAATATACCCCACACTGACACTGCAATATACCCAACACTGTCACTGCGATATACACTACACTGTCACTGCAATATACCCCACACTATCACTGCAAAACACACCACAATGTCACTGCGATACACCCCACACTGTCACTGCAATATACCCCACACTGTCACTGCAATATACCCCACACTGACACTGCGATATACCCTACACTGACACTGCAATATACTCCACACTGACACTGCAATATACCCCACACTGACACTGCAATATACCCCACACTGTAACTGCGATATACCCCACACTGACACTGCAATATACTCCACACTGACACTGCAATATACCCCACACTGACACTGTGATATACCCCACACTGTCACTGCAATATACCCCACACTGTCACTGCAAAACACACCACAATGTCACTGCGATACACCCCACACTGTCACTGCAATATACCCCACACTGTCACTGCAATATACCCCACACTGACACTGCGATATACCCCACACTGTCACTGCAATATACCCCACACTGTCACTGCAAAACACACCACAATGTCACTGCGATACACCCCACACTGTAACTGCAATATACTCCACACTGACACTGCAATATACCCCACACTGACACTGCAATATACCCAACACTGTCACTGCGATATACGCTACACTGTCACTGCAATATACCCCACACTGACACTGCAATATACCCCACACTGTCACTGCAATATACCCCACACTGTCACTGCAATATACCCCACACTGTCACTGCAATATACCCCACACTGACACTGCAAAACACACCACACTGTAACTGTGATATACCCCACACTGTCACTGCAAAACACACCACAATGTCACTGCGATACACCCCACACTGTCACTGCAATATACCCCACACTGTCACTGCAATATACCCCACACTGACACTGCGATATACCCCACACTGACACTGCAATATACTCCACACTGACACTGCAATATACCCCACACTGACACTGCAATATACCCAACACTGTCACTGCGATATACGCTACACTGTCACTGCAATATACACCACACTGTCACTGCGATATACCCCACACTAACACTGTGATATACCCCACATGTCACTGCGATATACCCCACACTGTCACTGCGATATACCCCACACTGACACTGCGATATACCCCACACTGACACTGCAATACTCTCCGCACTGTCACTGCGATATAAGCCACACTGCCACTGAGATATACCCCACACAGTCACTGTGATATACCCCACACTGTCACTGCGATATACGCTACACTGTCACTGCAATATACCCCACACTGTCACTGCGATATACCCCACACTGTCACTGCGATATACCCCACACTGACACTGTGATACACCCCACACTGTCACTGCGATATACGCTACACTATCACTGCAATATACCCCACACTGCCACTGCGATATACCCCACACTGTCACTGCGATATACCCCACACTGTCACTGTGATATACCCCACACTGACACTGTGATACACCCCACACTGTCACTGCGATATACCCTACACTATCACTGCAATGTACCCCACACTGTCACTGCGATACACCCCACACTGTCACTGCGATATACGCTACACTATCTCTGCAATATACCCCACACTGCCACTGCGATATACCCCACACTGTCACTGCGATATACCCAACACTGTCACTGCGATATAACCCACACTGTCACTGCGATATACCCCACACTGTCACTGCGAAATACACCACACTGACACTGCGATATACCCCACAATGTCACTGTGATATACGCTACACTGTCAGTGCAATATACCCCACACTAACACTGTCATATACCCCACACTGTCACTGCAACACACCCCACACAGTCACTGCGATATACCCCACACAGACACTGCGATACACCCCACACTGTCACTGCGATATACGCTACACTGTCACGGCAATATACCCCACACTGTCACTGCGATATACCCAACACTGTCACTGCGATATACCCAACACTGTCACTGCGATATAACCCACACTGTCACTGCGATATACTCCACACTGTCACTGCGATATACCCCACACTGTCACTGCAAAATACCCCACACTGTCACTGCGATATACCCCACACTGACACTGTGAGAAACCCCACACTGACACTGCGATACACCCCACACTGTCATTGCGATATACGCTACACTATCACTGCAATATACTCCACACTGTCACTGCGATATACCCCACAGTGTCACTGCGATATACCCAATACTGTCACTGCGATATACCCAAACACTGTCACTGCGACATAACCCACACTGACACTGCGATATACCCCACACCGTCACTGCAATATACCCCACACTGACACTGCGATATACGCTACACTGTCACTGCAATATACCCCACACTAACACTTTGATATACCCCACACTGTCACTGCGATATACCCCACACTGACACTGCGATATACCCCACACTGCCACTGCAATATGCCCCACACTGTCACTGCAATACACCCCACACTGACACTGCGCTATACCCCACACTGTCACTGGGATATACCCCACACTGTCACTGCAATACACCCCACACTGACACTGCGCTATACCCCACACTGTAACTGCGATATACCCCACACTGTCACTGCGATACACCCCACACTGTCACTGCGATATAACCCAAACTGTCACTGCGATATACCCCACACTTTCACTGCGATATAACCTACACTAAGACTGTGATATACCCCACACTGTCACTGCGATATACCTCACACTGTCACTGCGATATACCCCACACTGACACTGAGATATACCCCACACTGTCACTGCGATATACCCCACACTGTCACTGTGATATACCCAACACTGTCACTGCGATATAACCCAAACTGTCACTGCGATATACCCCACACTTTCACTGCGATATACCCTACACTAAGACTGTGATATACCCCACACTGTCACTGCGATATACCCCACACTGTCACTGCGATATACCCCACACTGACACTGAGATATACCCCACACTGACACTGAGATATACCCCACACTGACACTGCGATATATCCCACACTGTCACTGCGATATACCCCACACTGTCACTGCGATATACCCCACACTGACACTGAGATATACCCCACACTGACACTGAGATATACCCCAGACAGTCACTGCAATACACCGCACAGTCACTGTGATATACCCCACACTATCCCTGCGATATACCCCACACTGTCACTGCAATATACCAAACACCGTCACTGCGATATACCCCACACTGTCACTGCAATATACCCCACGCTGTCACTGCAATATACCCCACACTGTCACTGCGATATACCCCACACTGTCACTGCGATATAACCCACACTGACACTGTGATATACCCCACACTATCACTGCGAGATATCCCACACTGACATTGCGATATACCCCAGACTGCCACTGAGATATACCGCACACAGTCACTGCAATACACCGCACAGTCACTGTGATATACCCCACATGGCCACTGCGATATATCCCACACTGTCACTGCAATATACCCCACACAGGCACTACGATATACCCCACAATGACACTGCGATGTATCCCACACTGTCACTGCGATATACCCACACTGTCACTACAATACACCCCGCACTGTCACTGCGATATACCCCAAACTGACACTGCAATATACCCCACACTGACACTGTGATATACCCCACACTGTCACTGCAATATACCCCACACTGTCACTGCAAAACACACCACAATGTCACTGCGATACACCCCACACTGTCACTGCAATATACCCCACACTGACACTGCGATATACCCCACACTGACACTGCAATATACTCCACACTGACACTGCAATATACCCCACACTGACACTGCAATATACCCAACACTGTCACTGCGATATATGCTACACTGTCACTGCAATATACCCCACACTATCACTGTGAAATACCCCACACTGACACTGCAATACACCCCGCACTATCACTGCGATATACCCCACACTAACACTGTGATATACCCCACATGTCACTGCGATCTCCCCCACACTGACACTGCAATACACCCCACATGTCACTGCGATATACCCCACACTGACACTGCAATACTCTCCACACTGTCACTGCGATATAAGCCACACTGCCACTGCGATATACCCCACACAGTCACTGTGATATACCCCACACTGTCACTGCGATATACGCTACACTGTCACTGTAATATACCCCACACTGTCACTGCGATATACCCCACACTGTCACTGCGATATACCCCACACTGACACTGTGATACACCCTACACTGTCACTGCGATATACGCGACACTATCACTGCAATATACCCCACACTGCCACTGCGATATACCCCACACTGTCACTGCGATATACCCTACACTATCACTGCAATATACCCCACACTGCCACTGCGATATACCCCACACTGTCACTGCGATATACCCCACACTGTCACTGTGATATACCCCACACTGACACTGTGATACACCCCACACTGTCACTGCGATATACCCTACACTATCACTGCAATATACCCCACACTGTCACTGCGATACACCCCACACTGTCACTGCGATATTCGCTACACTATCTCTGCAATATACCCCACACTGCCACTGCGATATACCCCACACTGTCACTGCGATATACCCAACACTGTCACTGCGATATAACCCACACTGTCACTGCGATATACCCCACACTGTCACTGCGAAATACACCACACTGACACTGCGATATACCCCACAATGTCACTGTGATATACGCTACACTGTCAGTGCAATATACCCCACACTAACACTGTCATATACCCCACACTGTCACTGCAACATACCCCCCACTGTCACTGCGATACACCCCACACTGTCACTGCGATATACGCTACACTGTCACTGCAATATACCCCACACTGTCACTGCGATATACCCAACACTGTCACTGCGATATACCCAACACTGTCACTGCGATATAACCCACACTGTCACTGCGATATAACCCACACTGTCACTGCGATATACCCCACACTGTCACTGCAAAATACCCCACACTGTCACTGCGATATACCCCACACTGACACTGCGATACACCCCACACTGTCATTGCGATATACGCTACACTATCACTGCAATATACTCCACACTGTCACTGCGATATACCCCACAGTGTCACTGCGATATACCCAATACTGTCACTGCGATATACCCAAACACTGTCACTGCGACATAACCCACACTGACACTGCGATATACCCCACACCGTCACTGCAATATACCCCACACTGACACTGCGATATACGCTACACTGTCACTGCAATATACCCCACACTAACACTTTGATATACCCCACACTGTCACTGCGATATACCCCACACTGACACTGCGATATACCCCACACTGACACTGCGATATACCCCACACTGCCACTGCAATACACCCCACACTGACACTGCGCTATACCCCACACTGTCACTGCGATATAACCCAAACTGTCACTGCGATATACCCCACACTGTCACTGCGATATAACCCACACTGACACTGTGATATACCCCACACTATCACTGCGAGATATCCCACACTGACATTGCGATATACCCCAGACTGCCACTGAGATATACCGCACACAGTCACTGCAATACACCGCACAGTCACTGTGATATACCCCACATGGCCACTGCGATATATCCCACACTGTCACTGCAATATACCCCACACAGGCACTACGATATACCCCACAATGACACTGTGATATATCCCACACTGTCACTGCGATATACCCACACTGTCACTACAATACACCCCGCACTGTCACTGCGATATACCCCAAACTGACACTGCAATATACCCCACACTGACACTGTGATATACCCCACACTGTCACTGCAATATACCCCACACTGTCACTGCAAAACACACCACAATGTCACTGCGATACACCCCACACTGTCACTGCAATATACCCCACACTGGCACTGCGATATACCCCACACTGACACTGCAATATACTCCACACTGACACTGCAATATACCCCACACTGACACTGCAATATACTCCACACTGTCACTGCGATATATCCCACACTGACACTGCGATATACCCCACACTGTCACTGCGATATACGCTACACTGTCACTGCAATATACCCCACACTATCACTGTGAAATACCCCACACTGACACTGCAATACACCCCGCACTATCACTGCGATATACCCCACACTAACACTGTGATATACCCCACATGTCACTGCGATATACCCCACACTGACACTGCAATACACCCCACACTGTCACTGCGATATACCCCACACTGACACTGCAATACTCTCCACACTGTCACTGCGATATAAGCCACACTGCCACTGAGATATACCCCACGTAGTCACTGTGATATACCCCACACTGTCACTGCGATATACTCTACACTGTCACTGTAATATAGCCCACACTGTCACTGCGATATACCCCACACTGTCACTGCGATATACCCCACACTGACACTGTGATACACCCTACACTGTCACTGCGATATACGCGACACTATCACTGCAATATACCCCACACTGCCACTGCGATATACCCCACACTGTCACTGCGATATACCCTACACTATCACTGCAATATACCCCACACTGTCACTGCGATACACCCCACACTGTCACTGCGATATACGCTACACTATCACTGCAATATACCCCACACTGCCACTGCGATATACCCCACACTGTCACTGCGATATACCCAACACTGTCACTGCAATATACCCCACACTGTCACTGCGAAATACACCACACTGACACTGCGATACACCCCACAATGTCACTGTGATATACGCTACACTGTCAGTGCAATATACCCCACACTAACACTGTCATATACCCCACACTGTCACTGCAACACACCCCACACAGTCACTGCGATATACCCCACACTGACACTGCGATACACCCCACACTGTCACTGCGATATACGCTACACTGTCACTGCAATATACCCCACACTGTCACAGCGATACACCCCACACTGTCACTGCGATATATCCCACACTGTCACTGCGAAATACACCACACTGACACTGCGATATACCCCACACTGTCACTGTGATATACGCTACACAGTCAGTGCAATATACCCCACACTGTCACTGCGATATATCCCACACTGTCACTGCGAAATACACCACACTGTCGCTGCGATATACCCCACACTGTCACTGCGATACACCCCACACTGACACTGCGATATACCCCACACTGTCACTGCGATATACCCCACACTGTCACTGCGATATACCCCACACTGTCACTGCGATATACCCCACACTGTCACTGCGATACACCCCACACTGACACTGCAATATACCCCACACTGTCACTGCGATATACCCCACACTGTCACTGCGATATACCCCACACTGTCACTGCAATATACCCCACACTGTCACTGCGATACACCCCACACTGTCACTGCAATATACCCCACACTGTCACTGCGAAATACCCCACACTGACACTGCGATACACCCCACACTGTCATTGCGATATACGCTACACTATCACTGCAATATACTCCACACTGTCACTGCGATATACCCCACAGTGTCACTGCGATATACCCAATACTGTCACTGCGATATACCCAAACACTGTCACTGCGACATAACCCACACTGACACTGCGATATACCCCACACTGACACTGCGATATACGCTACACTGTCACTGCAATATACCCCACACTAACACTTTGATATACCCCACACTGACACTGCGATATACCCCACACTGCCACTGCAATATGCCCCACACTGTCACTGCGATACACCCCACACTGACACTGCGCTATACCCCACACTGTCACTGCGATATAACCCAAACTGTCACTGCGATATACCCCACACTTTCACTGCGATATACCCTACACTAAGACTGTGATATACCCCACACTGTCACTGCGATATACCCCACACTGTCACTGCGATATACCCCACACTGACACTGCGATATACCCCACACTGACACTGAGATATACCCCAGACAGTCACTGCAATACACCGCACAGTCACTGTGATATACCCCACACCATCCCTGCGATATACCCCACACTGTCACTGCAATATACCACACACCGTCACTGCGATATACCCCACACTGTCACTGCAATATACCCCACACTGTCACTGCGATATACCCCACACTGTCACTGCGATATGCCCCACACTGTCACTGCGATATAACCCACACTGTCACTGCGATATAACCCACACTGACACTGTGATATACCCCACACTGTCACTGCGAGATATCCCACACTGACATTGCGATATACCCCAGACTGCCACTGAGATATACCGCACACAGTCACTGCAATACACCGCACAGTCACTGTGATATACCCCACATGGCCACTGCGATATATCCCACACTGTCACTGCAATATACCCCACACAGGCACAACGATATACGCCACACTGACACTGCGATATACCCCACACTGTCACTGCGATATATCCCACACTGACACTGTGATATATCCCACACTGACACTGCGATATATCCCACACTGACACTGCGATATACCCCAGACTGTCACTGCGAGATATCCCACACTGACATTGCGATATACCCCAGACTGCCACTGCGAGATATCCCACACTGTCACTGCGATATACCCCACAGTGTCACTGTGATATACCCAATACTGTCACTGCGATATACCCAAACACTGTCACTGCGACATAACCCACACTGACACTGCGATATACCCCACACCGTCACTGCAATATACCCCACACTGACACTGCGATATACGCTACACTGTCACTGCAATATACCCCACACTAACACTTTGATATACCCCACACTGTCACTGCGATATACCCCACACTGACACTGCGATATACCCCACACTGACACTGCGATATACCCCACACTGCCACTGCAATACACCCCACACTGACACTGCGCTATACCCCACACTGTCACTGCGATATAACCCAAACTGTCACTGCGATATACCCCACACTGTCACTGCGATATAACCCACACTGACACTGTGATATACCCCACACTATCACTGCGAGATATCCCACACTGACATTGCGATATACCCCAGACTGCCACTGAGATATACCGCACACAGTCACTGCAATACACCGCACAGTCACTGTGATATACCCCACATGGCCACTGCGATATATCCCACACTGTCACTGCAATATACCCCACACAGGCACTACGATATACCCCACAATGACACTGTGATATATCCCACACTGTCACTGCGATATACCCACACTGTCACTACAATACACCCCGCACTGTCACTGCGATATACCCCAAACTGACACTGCAATATACCCCACACTGACACTGTGATATACCCCACACTGTCACTGCAATATACCCCACACTGTCACTGCAAAACACACCACAATGTCACTGCGATACACCCCACACTGTCACTGCAATATACCCCACACTGGCACTGCGATATACCCCACACTGACACTGCAATATACTCCACACTGACACTGCAATATACCCCACACTGACACTGCAATATACCCAACACTGTCACTGCGATATATCCCACACTGACACTGCGATATACCCCACACTGTCACTGCGATATACGCTACACTGTCACTGCAATATACCCCACACTATCACTGTGAAATACCCCACACTGACACTGCAATACACCCCGCACTATCACTGCGATATACCCCACACTAACACTGTGATATACCCCACATGTCACTGCGATATACCCCACACTGACACTGCAATACACCCCACACTGTCACTGCGATATACCCCACACTGACACTGCAATACTCTCCACACTGTCACTGCGATATAAGCCACACTGCCACTGAGATATACCCCACGCAGTCACTGTGATATACCCCACACTGTCACTGCGATATACGCTACACTGTCACTGTAATATAGCCCACACTGTCACTGCGATATACCCCACACTGTCACTGCGATATACCCCACACTGACACTGTGATACACCCTACACTGTCACTGCGATATACGCGACACTATCACTGCAATATACCCCACACTGCCACTGCGATATACCCCACACTGTCACTGCGATATACCCTACACTATCACTGCAATATACCCCACACTGTCACTGCGATACACCCCACACTGTCACTGCGATATACGCTACACTATCACTGCAATATACCCCACACTGCCACTGCGATATACCCCACACTGTCACTGCGATATACCCAACACTGTCACTGCAATATACCCCACACTGTCACTGCGAAATACACCACACTGACACTGCGATATACCCCACAATGTCACTGTGATATACGCTACACTGTCAGTGCAATATACCCCACACTAACACTGTCATATACCCCACACTGTCACTGCAACACACCCCACACAGTCACTGCGATATACCCCACACTGACACTGCGATACACCCCACACTGTCACTGCGATATATGCTACACTGTCACTGCAATATACCCCACACTGTCACAGCGATACACCCCACACTGTCACTGCGATATATCCCACACTGTCACTGCGAAATACACCACACTGACACTGCGATATACCCCACACTGTCACTGTGATATACGCTACACAGTCAGTGCAATATACCCCACACTGTCACTGCGATATATCCCACACTGTCACTGCGAAATACACCACACTGTCGCTGCGATATACCCCACACTGTCACTGTGATATACGCTACACAGTCAGTGCAATATACCCCACACTGTCACTGCGATATATCCCACACTGTCACTGCGAAATACACCACACTGTCGCTGCGATATACCCCACACTGTCACTGCGATACACCCCACACTGACACTGCGATATACCCCACACTGTCACTGCGATATACCCCACACTGTCACTGCGATATACCCCACACTGTCACTGCGATATACCCCACACTGTCACTGCGATACACCCCACACTGACACTGCAATATACCCCACACTGTCACTGCGATATACCCCACACTGTCACTGCGATATACCCCACACTGTCACTGCAATATACCCCACACTGTCACTGCGATACACCCCACACTGTCACTGCAATATACCCCACACTGTCACTGCGAAATACCCCACACTGACACTGCGATACACCCCACACTGTCATTGCGATATACGCTACACAATCACTGCAATATACTCCACACTGTCACTGCGATATACCCCACAGTGTCACTGCGATATACCCAATACTGTCACTGCGATATACCCAAACACTGTCACTGCGACATAACCCACACTGACACTGCGATATACCCCACACTGACACTGCGATATACGCTACACTGTCACTGCAATATACCCCACACTAACACTTTGATATACCCCACACTGACACTGCGATATACCCCACACTGCCACTGCAATATGCCCCACACTGTCACTGCGATACACCCCACACTGACACTGCGCTATACCCCACACTGTCACTGCGATATAACCCAAACTGTCACTGCGATATACCCCACACTTTCACTGCGATATACCCTACACTAAGACTGTAATATACCCCACACTGTCACTGCGATATACCCCACACTGTCACTGCGATATACCCCACACTGACACTGCGATATACCCCACACTGACACTGAGATATACCCCAGACAGTCACTGCAATACACCGCACAGTCACTGTGATATACCCCACACCATCCCTGCGATATACCCCACACTGTCACTGCAATATACCACACACCGTCACTGCGATATACCCCACACTGTCACTGCAATATACCCCACACTGTCACTGCGATATACCCCACACTGTCACTGCGATATGCCCCACACTGTCACTGCGATATAACCCACACTGTCACTGCGATATAACCCACACTGACACTGTGATATACCCCACACTGTCACTGCGAGATATCCCACACTGACATTGCGATATACCCCAGACTGCCACTGAGATATACCGCACACAGTCACTGCAATACACCGCACAGTCACTGTGATATACCCCACATGGCCACTGCGATATATCCCACACTGTCACTGCAATATACCCCACACAGGCACAACGATATACGCCACACTGACACTGCGATATACCCCACACTGTCACTGCGATATATCCCACACTGACACTGTGATATATCCCACACTGACACTGCGATATATCCCACACTGACACTGCGATATACCCCAGACTGTCACTGCGAGATATCCCACACTGACATTGCGATATACCCCAGACTGCCACTGAGATATACCGCACACAGTCACTGCAATACACCACACAGTCACTGCGATATACCCCACAATGACACTGCGATATATCCCACACTGTCACTGTGATATACCCCACACTGTCACTAGAATACACCCCGCAGTGTCACTGCGATATACCCCAAACTGACACTGCAATATACCCCACACTGACACTGCAATATACCCCACACTGACACTGCAATATACCCCACACTGTCACTGCAATACACCCCACACAGTCACTGCGATATACCCACACTGTCACTACAATACACCCCGTACTGTCACTGCGATATACCCCACACTGACATTGCGATATACCCCACACTGACACTGCGATACACCCCACACTGACACTGCAAAACACACCACACTCTCACTGCGATATAACCCACACTGACACGGCAATACACCCCACACTGACACTGCAATATACCCCACACTGACACTGCAATATACCCCACACTGACACTGCAATATACTCCACACTGACACTGCAATATACCCCACACTGACACTGCGATATACCCCACACTGACACTGCAATATACTCCACACTGACACTGCAATATACCCCACACTGACACTGCAATATACTCCACACTGACACTGCAATATATCCCACACTGACACTGCAATATACCCCACACCGTCACTGCGATATACCCCACACTGTCACTGCAATATACCCCACACTGACACTGCAATACACCCCACACTGACACTGCAATATACTCCACACTGACACTGCAATATACCCCACACTGACACTGCAATATACCCCACACTGTCACTGCGATATACCCCACACTGACACTGCAATATACCCAACACTGTCACTGCAATATACCCCACACTGACACTGCAGTATACCCCACACTGACACTGCAATATACCCCACACTGTCACTGCGATATACCCCACACTGACACTGCAATATACCCAACACTGTCACTGCAATATACCCCACACTGACACTGCGATATACGCTACACTGTCACTGCAATATACCCCACACTGTCACTGTGATATACCCCACACTGTCACCGCGATATCCCCCACACTATCACTGTGAAATACCCCACACTGACACTGCAGTACACCCCGCAATGTCACTGCGATATACCCCACACTAACACTGTGATATACCCCACATGTCACTGCGATATACCCCACACTGAAACTGCAATACACCCCACACTGTCACTGCGATATAAGTCACACTGCCACTGAGATATACCCCACACAGTCACTGTGATATACCCCACACTGCCACTGAGATATACCCCACACAGTCACTGTGATATACCCCACACTGTCACTGCGATATACCCAACACTGTCACTGCGATATATCCCACACTGTCACTGCAATATATCCCACACTGTCACTGCAATACACCTCACACTGCCACTGAGATATACCCCACACAGTCACTGCGATATACCCAACACTGTCACTGCGATATACCCAACACTGTCACTGCGATATATGCTACACTGTCACTGCAATATACCCCACACTATCACTGTGAAATACCCCACACTGACACTGCAATACACCCCGCACTGTCACTGCGATATACCCCACACTAACACTGTGATATACCCCACATGTCACTGCGATATACCCCACACTGACACTGCAATACACCCCATACTGTCACTGCGATATACCCCACACTAACACTGTGATATACCCCACATGTCACTGCGATATACCCCACACTGACACTGCAATACACCCCATACTGTCACTGCGATATACCCCACACTGACACTGCGATATAAGCCACACTGCCACTGAGATATACCCCACACAGTCACTGTGATATACCCCACACTGTCACTGCGATATACGCTACACTGTCACTGCAATATACCCCACACTGTCACTGCGATATACCCCACACTGTCACTGCGATATACCCCACACTGACACTGTGATACACCCCACACTGTCACTGCGATATACGCTAAACTATCACTGCAATATACCCCACACTGCCACTGCGATATACCCCACACTGTCACTGTGATATACCCCACACTGTCACCGCGATATCCCCCACACTATCACTGTGAAATACCCCACACTGACACTGCAGTACACCCCGCAATGTCACTGCGATATACCCCACACTAACACTGTGATATACCCCACATGTCACTGCGATATACCCCACACTGAAACTGCAATACACCCCACACTGTCACTGCGATATAAGTCACACTGCCACTGAGATATACCCCACACAGTCACTGTGATATACCCCACACTGCCACTGAGATATACCCCACACAGTCACTGTGATATACCCCACACTGTCACTGCGATATACCCAACACTGTCACTGCGATATATCCCACACTGTCACTGCAATATATCCCACACTGTCACTGCAATACACCTCACACTGCCACTGAGATATACCCCACACAGTCACTGCGATATACCCAACACTGTCACTGCGATATACCCAACACTGTCACTGCGATATATGCTACACTGTCACTGCAATATACCCCACACTATCACTGTGAAATACCCCACACTGACACTGCAATACACCCCGCACTGTCACTGCGATATACCCCACACTAACACTGTGATATACCCCACATGTCACTGCGATATACCCCACACTGACACTGCAATACACCCCATACTGTCACTGCGATATACCCCACACTAACACTGTGATATACCCCACATGTCACTGCGATATACCCCACACTGACACTGCAATACACCCCATACTGTCACTGCGATATACCCCACACTGACACTGCGATATAAGCCACACTGCCACTGAGATATACCCCACACAGTCACTGTGATATACCCCACACTGTCACTGCGATATACGCTACACTGTCACTGCAATATACCCCACACTGTCACTGCGATATACCCCACACTGTCACTGCGATATACCCCACACTGACACTGTGATACACCCCACACTGTCACTGCGATATACGCTAAACTATCACTGCAATATACCCCACACTGCCACTGCGATATACCCCACACTGTCACTGCGATATACCCCACACTGTCACTGCGATATACCCCACACTGACACTATGATACTCCCCACACTGTCACTGCGATATACCCTACACTATCACTGCGATACACCCCACACTGTCACTGCGATATACGCTACACTATCACTGCAATATACCCCACACTGCCACTGCGATATACCCCACACTGTCACTGCGATATACCCCACACTGTCACTGCGAAACACACCACACTGACACTGCGATATTCCCCACAATGTCACTGTGATATACGCTACACTGTCAGTGCAATATACCCCACACTGTCACTGCGATATAACCCACACTGTCACTGCGATATACCCCACACTGTCACTGCGAAATACACCACACTGACACTGCGATATTCCCCACAATGTCACTGTGATATACGCTACACTGTCAGTGCACTATACCCCACACTAACACTGTCATATACCCCACACTGTCACTGCAACACACCCCACACAGTCACTGCGATATACCCCACACTGACACTGCGATACACCCCACACTGTCACTGCGATATACGCTACACTGTCACTGCAATATACCCCACACTGTCACAGCGATATACCCCACACTGTCACTGCGATATATCCCACACTGTCACTGCGAAATACACCACACTGACACTGCGATATTCCCCACAATGTCACTGTGATATACGCTACACTGTCAGTGCAATATACCCCACACTGTCACTGCGATATAACCCACACTGTCACTGCGATATACCCCACACTGTCACTGCGAAATACACCACACTGACACTGCGATATTCCCCACAATGTCACTGTGATATACGCTACACTGTCAGTGCACTATACCCCACACTAACACTGTCATATACCCCACACTGTCACTGCAACACACCCCACACAGTCACTGCGATATACCCCACACTGACACTGCGATACACCCCACACTGTCACTGCGATATACGCTACACTGTCACTGCAATATACCCCACACTGTCACAGCGATATACCCCACACTGACACTGCGATATACCCCACAATGTCACTGTGATATATGCTACACTGTCAGTGCAATATACCCTACACTAACACTGTCATATACCCCACACAGTCACTGCGATATACCCCACACTGACACTGCGATACACCCCACACTGTCACTGCGATATACGCTACACTGTCACTGCAATGTACCCCACACTGTCACTGCGATATACCCCACACTGCCACTGCAATATGCTCCACACTGTCACTGCGATACACCCCACACTGTCTCTGCAATACACCCCACACTGTTACAGCGATGCACCCCAAACTGTCACTGCGATATACCCCACACTGTCACTGCGATGCACCCCAAACTGTCACTGCGATATAACCCAAACTGTCACTGCGATATACCCCACACTGACACTGCGATGCACCCCAAACTGTCACTGCGATATACCCCACACTGTCACTGCGATGCACCCCAAACTGTCACTGCGATATAACCCAAACTGTCACTGCGATATACCCCACACTGACACTGCGATACACCCCACACTGTCACTGCGATATACCCCACACTGTCACTGCAATATACCCCACACTGACACTGCAATATACCCCACACTGACACTGCAATACACCCCACACTGACACTGAAATACACCCCACACTGTCACTGCGATATACGCTACACTGTCACTGCAATATACCCCACACTAACACTGTGATATACCCCACACTGTCACTGCGATATACCCCACACTGACACTGCGATATACCCCACACTGTCACTGCGATATAACCCACACTGTCACTGCAATACACCACACTGACACTGCGATATACCCCACACTGTCACTGGAATACACCCCACACTGCCACTGCGATATACCCCACACTGACACTGCGATATATGTCACACTGACACTGCGATATAACCCACACTGCCACTGAGATATACCCCACACTGTCACTGCGATATATCCCACTCTATCACTGCTATATATCCCACACTGTCACTGCGGTATATCTCACACTGTCACTGCGGTATATCCCACACTGTCACTGCGATATATCCCACACTGTCACTGCGTTATAACCCACACTGACACTGTGATATACCCCACACTGTCACTGCGAGATATCCCACACTGACATTGCGATATACCCCAGACTGCCACTGAGATATACCGCACACAGTCACTGCAATACACCGCACAGTCACTGTGATATACCCCACATGGCCACTGCGATATATCCCACACTGTCACTGCAATATACCCCACACTGTCACTGCGATATATCCCACACTGACACTGTGATATATCCCACACTGACACTGCGATATATCCCACACTGACACTGTGATATACCCCACACTGTCACTGCGAGATATCCCACACTGACACTGTGATATACCCCAGACTGCCACTGAGATATACCGCACACAGTCACTGCAATACACCACAATTCACTGCGATATACCCCACAATGACACTGCGATATATCCCACACTGTCACTGCGATATACCCACACTGTCACTACAATACACCCCGCACTGTCACTGCGATATACCCCACACTGACACTGCAATATACCCCACACTGACACTGCGATATACCCCACACTGACACTGCAAAACACACCACACTGTTACTGCGATATACCCCACACAGTCACTGCGATATACCCCACATGGTCACTGCGATACACCCCACACTGACACTGCAAAACACACCACACTCTCACTGCGATATACCCCACACTGACACTGCAATACACCCCACACTGACACTGCAATATACTCCACACTGACACTGCAATATACTCCACACTGACACTGCAATACACCCCACACTGACACTGCAATATACTCCACACTGACACTGCAAGTACACCACACTGACACTGCAATATACCCAACACTGTCACTGCAATATACCCCACACTGACACTGCGATATCCCCCACACTATCACTGTGAAATACCCCACACTGACACTGCAATACACCCCGCAATGTCACTGCGATATACCCCACACTAACACTGGATATACCCCACATGTCACTGCGATATACCCCACACTGACACTGCAATACACCCCACACTGTCACTGCGATATAAGTCACACTGCCACTGAGATATACCCCACACAGTCACTGTGATATACCCCACACTGTCACTGCGATATACCCAACACTGTCACTGCGATATATCCCACACTGTCACTGCAATATATCCCACACTGTCACTGCAATACACCCCACACTGCCACTGAGATATGCCCCACACAGTCACTGCGATATACCCAACACTGTCACTGCGATATACCCAACACTGTCACTGCGATATATGCTACACTGTCACTGCAATATACCCCACACTGTCACTGCGATATACCCAACACTGTCACTGCGATATACCCAACACTGTCACTGCGATATAACCCACACTGTCACTGCGATATACTCCACACTGTCACTGCGATATACCCCACACTGTCACTGCAAAATACCCCACACTGTCACTGCGATATACCCCACACTGACACTGTGAGAAACCCCACACTGACACTGCGATACACCCCACACTGTCATTGCGATATACGCTACACTATCACTGCAATATACTCCACACTGTCACTGCGATATACAAGTGTCACTGCGATATACCCAATACTGTCACTGCGATATACCCAAACACTGTCACTGCGACATAACCCACACTGACACTGCGATATACCCCACACTGACACTGTGATATATCCCACACTGACACTGTGATTTACCCCAGACTGTCACTGCGAGATATCCCACACTGACATTGCGATATACCCCAGACTGCCACTGAGATATACCGCACACAGTCACTGCAATACACCACACAGTCACTGCGATATACCCCACAATGACACTGCGATATATCCCACACTGTCACTGCGATATACCCACACTGTCACTACAATACACCCCGCACTGTCACTGCGATATACCCCACACTGACACTGCAATATACCCCACACTGACACTGCAATATACCCCACACTGACACTGCAATATACCCCACACTGACACTGCGATATACCCCACACTGACACTGCAAAACACACCACACTGTTACTGTGATATACCCCACACTGTCACTGCGATATACCCCACACTGTCACTGCGATATACCCCACACTGACACTGCGATATACCGCACACTGACACTGAGATATACCCCACACTGTCACTGCAATATACCCCACACTGTCACTGCGATATACCCCACACTGTCACTGCGATATACCCCACACTGTCACTGCGCTATACCCCACACTGACACTGCGATATACCCCACACTGACACTGCGATATACCCCAGACAGTCACTGCAATACACCGCACAGACACTGTGATATACCCCACACTATCCCTGCGATATACCCCACACTGTCACTGCAATATACCACACACCGTCACTGCGATATACCCCACACTGTCACTGCAATATACCCCACACTGTCACTGTGATATACCCCACACTGTCACTGCGATATGCCCCACACTGACACTGTGATATACCCCACACTGTCACTGCGAGATATCCCACACTGTCACTGCGATATACCCCACACTGACACTGCAATATACCCCACACTGACACTGCGATATACCCCACACTGACACTGCAAAACACACCACACTGTTACTGTGATATACCCCACACAGTCACTGTGATATACCCCACATGGTCACTGCGATATACCCCACACTGACACTGCGATACACCCCACACTGACACTGCAATATACTCCACACTGACACTGCAATATACCCCACACTGACACTGCAATATACCCCACACTGACACTGCAATATACACCACACTGACACTGCAATATACCCAACACTGTCACTGCAATATACCCCACACTGACACTGCGATATACGCTACACTGTCACTGCAATATACCCCACACTGTCACTGTGATATACCCCACACTGTCACTGTGATATACCCCACACTGTCACCGCGATATCCCCCACACTATCACTGTGAAATACCCCACACTGACACTGCAATACACCCCGCAATGTCACTGCGATATACCCCACACTAACACTGGATATACCCCACATGTCACTGCGATATACCCCACACTGACACTGCAATACACCCCACACTGTCACTGCGATATAAGTCACACTGCCACTGAGATATACCCCACACAATCACTGTGATATACCCCACACTGTCACTGCGATATACCCAACACTGTCACTGCGATATATCCCACACTGTCACTGCAATATATCCCACACTGTCACTGCAATACACCCCACACTGCCACTGAGATATGCCCCACACAGTCACTGTGATATACCCAACACTGTCACTGCGATATACCCAACACTGTCACTGCGATATATGCTACACTGTCACTGCAATATACCCCACACTGTCACTGCGATATACCCAACACTGTCACTGCGATATACTCCACACTGTCACTGCGATATACCCCACACTGTCACTGCAAAATACCCCACACTGTCACTGCGATATACCCCACACTGACACTGTGAGAAACCCCACACTGACACTGCGATACACCCCACACTGTCATTGCGATATACGCTACACTATCACTGCAATATACTCCACACTGTCACTGCGATATACCCCACAGTGTCACTGCGATATACCCAATACTGTCACTGCGATATACCCAAACACTGTCACTGCGACATAACCCACACTGACACTGCGATATACCCTACACTGACACTGCGATATACGCTACACTGTCACTGCAATATACCCCACACTAACACTTTGATATACCCCACACTGTCACTGCGATATACCCCACACTGACACTGCGATATACCCCACACTGCCACTGCAATATGCCCCACACTGTCACTGCGATACACCCCACACTGACACTGCGCTATACCCCACACTGACACTGCGATATAACCCAAACTGTCACTGCGATATACCCCACACTTTCACTGCGATATACCCTACACTAAGACTGTGATATACCCCACACTGTCACTGCGATATACCCCACACTGTCACTGCGATATACCCCACACTGACACTGAGATATACCCCACACTGACACTGAGATATACCCCAGACAGTCACTGCAATACACCGCACAGTCACTGTGATATACCCCACACTATCCCTGCGATATATCCCACACTGTCACTGCGATATACCCCACACTGTCACTGCGATATACCCCACACTGTCACTGCGATATACCCCACACTGTCACTGCGCTATACCCCACACTGACACTGCGATATACCCCACACTGACACTGAGATATATCCCAGACAGTCACTGCAATACACCGCACAGTCACTGTGATATACCCCACACTATCCCTGCGATATACACCACACTGTCACTGCAATATACCCCACACTGTCACTGCGATATACCCAACACTGTCACTGCGATATACTCCACACTGTCACTGCGATATACCCCACACTGTCACTGCAAAATACCCCACACTGTCACTGCGATATACCCCACACTGACACTGTGAGAAACCCCACACTGACACTGCGATACACCCCACACTGTCATTGCGATATACGCTACACTATCACTGCAATATACTCCACACTGTCACTGCGATATACCCCACAGTGTCACTGCAATATACCCAATACTGTCACTGCGATATACCCAAACACTGTCACTGCGACATAACCCACACTGACACTGCGATATACCCCACACTGACACTGCGATATACGCTACACTGTCACTGCAATATACCCCACACTAACACTTTGATATACCCCACACTGTCACTGCGATATACCCCACACTGACACTGCGATATACCCCACACTGCCACTGCAATATGCCCCACACTGTCACTGCGATACACCCCACACTGACACTGCGCTATACCCCACACTGTCACTGCGATATAACCCAAACTGTCACTGCGATATACCCCACACTTTCACTGCGATATACCCTGCACTAAGACTGTGATATACCCCACACTGTCACTGCGATATACCCCACACTGTCACTGCGATATACCCCACACTGACACTGAGATATACCCCACACTGACACTGAGATATACCCCAGACAGTCACTGCAATACACCGCACAGTCACTGTGATATACCCCACACTATCCCTGCGATATATCCCACACTGTCACTGCGATATACCCCACACTGTCACTGCGATATACCCCACACTGTCACTGCGATATACCCCACACTGTCACTGCGCTATACCCCACACTGACACTGCGATATACCCCACACTGACACTGCGATATACCCCACACTGACACTGAGATATATCCCAGACAGTCACTGCAATACACCGCACAGTCACTGTGATATACCCCACACTATCCCTGCGATATACACCACACTGTCACTGCAATATACCACACACTGTCACTGCGATATACCCCACACTGTCACTGCAATATACCCCACACTGTCACTGCGATATACCCCACATTGTCACTGCGATATGCCCCACACTGTCACTGCGATATACCCCACACTGTCACTGCGATATGCCCCACACTGACACTGTGATATACCCCACACTGTCACTGCGATATACCCAACACTGTCACTGCGATATATCCCACACTGTCACTGCAATATATCCCACACTGTCACTGCAATACACCCCACACTGCCACTGAGATATGCCCCACACAGTCACTGCGATATACCCAACACTGTCACTGCGATATACCCAACACTGTCACTGCGATATATGCTACACTGTCACTGCAATATACCCCACACTGTCACTGCGATATACCCCACACTGTCACTGCGATATACCCAACACTGTCACTGCGATATAACCCACACTGTCACTGCGATATACTCCACACTGTCACTGCGATATACCCCACACTGTCACTGCAAAATACCCCACACTGTCACTGCGATATACCCCACACTGACACTGTGAGAAACCCCACACTGACACTGCGATACACCCCACACTGTCATTGCGATATACGCTACACTATCACTGCAATATACTCCACACTGTCACTGCGATATACAAGTGTCACTGCGATATACCCAATACTGTCACTGCGATATACCCAAACACTGTCACTGCGACATAACCCACACTGACACTGCGATATACCCCACACTGACACTGTGATATATCCCACACTGACACTGTGATTTACCCCAGACTGTCACTGCGAGATATCCCACACTGACATTGCGATATACCCCAGACTGCCACTGAGATATACCGCACACAGTCACTGCAATACACCACACAGTCACTGCGATATACCCCACAATGACACTGCGATATATCCCACACTGTCACTGCGATATACCCACACTGTCACTACAATACACCCCGCACTGTCACTGCGATATACCCCACACTGACACTGCAATATACCCCACACTGACACTGCAATATACCCCACACTGACACTGCGATATACCCCACACTGACACTGCAAAACACACCACACTGTTACTGTGATATACCCCACACAGTCACTGCGATATACCCCACATGGTCACTGCGATACACCCCACACTGACACTGCAAAACACACCACACTCTCACTGCGATATACCCCACACTGACACTGCAATACACCCCACACTGACACTGCAATATACTCCACACTGACACTGCAATATACCCCACACTGACACTGCAATATACCCCACACTGACACTGCAATATACCCAACACTGTCACTGCAATATACCCCACACTGACACTGCGATATACGCTACACTGTCACTGCAGTATACCCCACACTGTCACTGTGATATACCCCACACTGTCACTGCGATATCCCCTACACTATCACTGTGAAATACCCCACACTGACACTGCAATACACCCCGCAATGTCACTGCGATATACCCCACACTAACACTGGATATACCCCACATGTCACTGCGATATACCCCACACTGACACTGCAATACACCCCACACTGTCACTGCGATATAAGTCACACTGCCACTGAGATATACCCCACACAGTCACTGAGATATACCCCACACAGTCACTGCGATATACCCAACACTGTCAATGCGATATACCCAACACTGTCACTGCGATATATGCTACACTGACACTGCAATATACCCCACACTAACACTTTGATATACCCCACACTGTCACTGCGATATACCCCACACTGACACTGCGATATACCCCACACTGCCACTGCAATATGCCCCACACTGTCACTGCGATACACACCACACTGACACTGCGCTATACCCCACACTGTCACTGCGATATAACCCAAACTGTCACTACGATATACCCCACTCTTTCACTGCGATATACCCTACACTAAGACTGTGATATACCCCACACTGTCACTGCGATATACCCCACACTGGCACTGCGATATACCCCACACTGACACTGCGATATACCGCACACTGACACTGAGATATACCCCAGACAGTCACTGCAATACACCGCACAGTCACTGTGATATACCACACACTATCCCTGCGATATATCCCACACTGTCACTGCAATATACCCCACACTGTCACTGCGATATACCCCACACTGTCACTGCGATATACCCCACACTGTCACTGCGCTATACCCCACACTGACACTGCGATATACCCCACACTGACACTGCGATATACCCCAGACAGTCACTGCAATACACCGCACAGACACTGTGATATACCCCACACTATCCCTGCGATATACCCCACACTGTCACTGCAATATACCACACACCGTCACTGCGATATACCCCACACTGTCACTGTGATATACCCCACACTGTCACTGCGATATGCCCCACACTGACACTGTGATATACCCCACACTGTCACTGCGAGATATCCCACACTGTCACTGCGATATACCCCACACTGACACTGCAATATACCCCACACTGACACTGCGATATACCCCACACTGACACTGCAAAACACACCACACTGTTACTGTGATATACCCCACACAGTCACTGCGATACACCCCACACTGACACTGCAAAACACACCACACTCTCACTGCGATATACCCCACACTGACACTGCGATACACCCCACACTGACACTGCAATATACTCCACACTGACACTGCAATATACCCCACACTGACACTGCAATATACACCACACTGACACTGCAATATACCCAACACTGTCACTGCAATATACCCCACACTGACACTGCGATATACGCTACACTGTCACTGCAATATACCCCACACTGTCACTGTGATATACCCCACACTGTCACTGTGATATACCCCACACTGTCACCGCGATATCCCCCACACTATCACTGTGAAATACCCCACACTGACACTGCAATACACCCCGCAATGTCACTGCGATATACCCCACACTAACACTGGATATACCCCACATGTCACTGCGATATACCCCACACTGACACTGCAATACACCCCACACTGTCACTGCGATATAAGTCACACTGCCACTGAGATATACTCCACACAATCACTGTGATATACCCCACACTGTCACTGTGATATACCCAACACTGTCACTGCGATATATCCCACACTGTCACTGCAATATATCCCACACTGTCACTGCAATACACCCCACACTGCCACTGAGATATGCCCCACACAGTCACTGTGATATACCCAACACTGTCACTGCGATATACCCAACACTGTCACTGCGATATATGCTACACTGTCACTGCAATATACCCCACACTGTCACTGCGATATACCCAACACTGTCACTGCGATATACTCCACACTGTCACTGCGATATACCCCACACTGTCACTGCAAAATACCCCACACTGTCACTGCGATATACCCCACACTGACACTGTGAGAAACCCCACACTGACACTGCGATACACCCCACACTGTCATTGCGATATACGCTACACTATCACTGCAATATACTCCACACTGTCACTGCGATATACCCCACAGTGTCACTGCGATATACCCAATACTGTCACTGCGATATACCCAAACACTGTCACTGCGACATAACCCACACTGACACTGCGATATACCCTACACTGACACTGCGATATACGCTACACTGTCACTGCAATATACCCCACACTAACACTTTGATATACCCCACACTGTCACTGCGATATACCCCACACTGACACTGCGATATACCCCACACTGCCACTGCAATATGCCCCACACTGTCACTGCGATACACCCCACACTGACACTGCGCTATACCCCACACTGACACTGCGATATAACCCAAACTGTCACTGCGATATACCCCACACTTTCACTGCGATATACCCTACACTAAGACTGTGATATACCCCACACTGTCACTGCGATATACCCCACACTGTCACTGCGATATACCCCACACTGACACTGAGATATACCCCACACTGACACTGAGATATACCCCACACTGACACTGAGATATACCCCAGACAGTCACTGCAATACACCGCACAGTCACTGTGATATACCCCACACTATCCCTGCGATATATCCCACACTGTCACTGCGATATACCCCACACTGTCACTGCGATATACCCCACACTGTCACTGCGATATACCCCACACTGTCACTGCGCTATACCCCACACTGACACTGCGATATACCCCACACTGACACTGAGATATATCCCAGACAGTCACTGCAATACACCGCACAGTCACTGTGATATACCCCACACTATCCCTGCGATATACACCACACTGTCACTGCAATATACCCCACACTGTCACTGCGATATACCCAACACTGTCACTGCGATATACTCCACACTGTCACTGCGATATACCCCACACTGTCACTGCAAAATACCCCACACTGTCACTGCGATATACCCCACACTGACACTGTGAGAAACCCCACACTGACACTGCGATACACCCCACACTGTCATTGCGATATACGCTACACTATCACTGCAATATACTCCACACTGTCACTGCGATATACCCCACAGTGTCACTGCAATATACCCAATACTGTCACTGCGATATACCCAAACACTGTCACTGCGACATAACCCACACTGACACTGCGATATACCCCACACTGACACTGCGATATACGCTACACTGTCACTGCAATATACCCCACACTAACACTTTGATATACCCCACACTGTCACTGCGATATACCCCACACTGACACTGCGATATACCCCACACTGCCACTGCAATATGCCCCACACTGTCACTGCGATACACCCCACACTGACACTGCGCTATACCCCACACTGTCACTGCGATATAACCCAAACTGTCACTGCGATATACCCCACACTTTCACTGCGATATACCCTGCACTAAGACTGTGATATACCCCACACTGTCACTGCAATATACCCCACACTGTCACTGCGATATACCCCACACTGACACTGAGATATACCCCACACTGACACTGCGCTATACCCCACACTGACACTGCGATATACCCCACACTGACACTGAGATATATCCCAGACAGTCACTGCAATACACCGCACAGTCACTGTGATATACCCCACACTATCCCTGCGATATATCCCACACTGTCACTGCGATATACCCCACACTGTCACTGCGATATACCCCACACTGTCACTGCGATATACCCCACACTGTCACTGCGCTATACCCCACACTGACACTGCGATATACCCCACACTGACACTGAGATATATCCCAGACAGTCACTGCAATACACCGCACAGTCACTGTGATATACCCCACACTATCCCTGCGATATACACCACACTGTCACTGCAATATACCACACACACTGTCACTGCGATATACCCCACACTGTCACTGCAATATACCCCACACTGTCACTGCGATATACCCCACATTGTCACTGCGATATGCCCCACACTGTCACTGCGATATACCCCACACTGTCACTGCGATATGCCCCACACTGACACTGTGATATACCCCACACTGTCACTGCGATATATCCCACACTGATATTGCGATATACCCCAGACTGCCACTGAGATATACCGCACACAGTCACTGCAATACACCGCACAGTCACTGTGATATACCCCACATGGCCACTGCGATATATCCCACACTGTCACTGCAATATACCCCACACAGGCACTACGATATACGCCACACTGACACTGCGATATACCCCACACTGTCACTGCGATATATCCCACACTGACACTGTGATATATCCCACACTGACACTGCGATATATCCCACACTGACACTGTGATTTACCCCAGACTGTCACTGCGAGATATCCCACACTGACATTGCGATATACCCCAGACGGCCACTGAGATATACCGCACACAGTCACTGCAATACACCACAATTCACTGCGATATACCCCACAATGACACTGCGATATATCCCACACTGTCACTGCGATATACCCACACTGTCACTACAATACACCCCGCACTGTCACTGCGATATACCCCAAACTGACACTGCAATATACCCCACACTGACACTGCAATATACCCCACACTGACACTGCAATATACCCCACACTATCACTGCAATACACCCCACACAGTCACTGCGATATACCCCACACAGTCACTACAATACACCCCGCACTGTCACTGCGATATACCCCACACTGACACTGCAATATACCCCACACTGACACTGCAATATACCCCACACTGACACTGCAATATACCCCACACTGTCACTGCAATACACCCCACACAGTCACTGCGATATACCCCACACTGTCACTACAATACACCCCACACTGTCACTGCAATACACCCCACACAGTCACTGCGATATACCCCACACTGTCACTGGGATATACCCCACACTGTCACTGGGATATACCCCACACTGACACTACAATACACCCCACACTGTCACTGCGATATACCCAACACTGACACTGCAATATACCCCACACTGACACTGCAATATACCCCACACTGACACTGCAAAACACACCACACTGTTACTGTGATATACCCCACACAGTCACTGCGATATACCCCACATGGTCACTGCGATACACCCCACACTGACACTGCAAAACACACCACACTCTCACTGCGATATACCCCACACTGACACTGCAATACACCCCACACTGACACTGCAATATACTCCACACTGACACTGCATAACACACCACACTGTTACTGTGATATACCCCACACAGTCACTGCGATATACCCCACACTGTCACTGCGATACACCCCACACTGACACTGCAATACACCCCACACTGACACTGCAATATACCCACTGTCACTGCAATATACCCCACACTGACACTGCGATATACGCTACAATGTCACTGCGATATACCCCACACTGACACTGCAATATGCCCCACACTGTCACTGCAATATACGCCACACTGACACTGCGATATACCCCACACTGACACTGCGATACACCCCACGCTGTCACTGCGATATACGCTTCACTGTCACTGCAATATACCCCACACTGTCACTGTGATATACCCCACACTGTCACTGCGATATACCCCACACTGTCACTGCGATATACCCAACACTGTCACTGCGCTATACCCCACACTGTCACTGTGAAATACCCGACACTGACACAGCAATACACCCCGCACTGTCACTGCGATATACCCCACAAAAACGCTGTGATATACCCCGCACTATCACTGCAATATACCCCACACCGTCACTGCGATATACCCCACACTGTCACTGCGATATATCCCACACTTTCACTGCAATACACCCCACACTGCCACTGAGATATACTCCACACAGTCACTGCAATACACCCCACACAGTCACTGCAATACACCCCACACTGTCATTGTGATGCACCCCACACTGTCACTGCGATACACCCCACACTGACACTGCAATATATCCCAAACTGTCACTGCAATACACCCCACACAGTCACTGCGATATACCCCACACTGACACTGCGATATACCCCACACTGACACTGCAATATATCCCAAACTGTCACTGCAATACACCCCACACAGTCACTGCGATATACCCCACACTGACACTGCGATATACCCCACACTGACACTGCAATATATCCCAAACTGTCACTGCAATACACCCCACACTGTCACTGCGATATACCCCACACTGACACTGCGATATACCCCACACTGACACTTCAATACACCCCACACTGTCACTGCGATATCAGCCACACTGCCACTGTGATATACGCTACACTGTCACTGCAATATACCCCACACTGTCACTGCGATATACCCCACACTGTCACTGCGATATACCCAACACTGTCACTGCGATATACCCAACCCTGTCACTGCGATATACCCCACAGTGTCACTGTGATATACCCAACAGTATCACTGAGATATACCCCACACAGTCACTGTGATATACCCCACACTGTCACTGTGATATACCCCACACTGTCCTTGCGATATACCCCACATTGTCACTGCGATATACCCCACACTGTCGCTGCGATATAACCCACATTGTCACTGCAATATGCCCCACACTGTCACTGCGAAACACCCCACACTGTCACTGCGATATACCCCACACTGTCACTGCAATATACATCACACTGTCACTGCAATATACCCCACACTGTCACTGCAATATACCCCACACTGTCACTGCAATACACCCCACACTGACACTGCAATACACCCCAAACTGACACTGCAATATACCCCACACTGACACTGCAATATACCCCACACTGTCACAGCAATATACCCCACACTAACACTGTGATATACCCCCCACTGACACTGCGATATACCCCAAACTATCACTGCGATATACCCCACACAGTCACTGCAATACACCGCACAGTCACTGTGATATACCCCACAATGACACTGCGATGCACCCCACACTGTCACTGCGATATAATCCAAACTGTCACTGCGATATACCCCACACTGACACTGCGATACACCCCACACTCATTGCGATATACGCTACACTATCACTGCAATATACCCCACACTGCCACTGCGATATACCCCACACTGTCACTGCGATATACCCAACACTGTCACTGCAATATGCCCCACACTGTCACTGCGATATACCCAACATTGTCACTGCAATATGCCCCACACTGTCACTGCGAAACACCCCACACTGTCACTGCGATATACCCCACACTGTCACTGCAATATACATCACACTGTCACTGCAATATACTCCACACTGTCACTGCAATATACCCCACACTGTCACTGCAATACACCCCACACTGACACAGAAATACACCCCACACTGACACTGCAATACACCCCAAACTGACACTGCAATATACCCCACACTGACACTGCAATATACTCCACACTGTCACAGCAATATAGCCCACACTAACACTGTGATATACCCCCCACTGTCACTGCGATATACCCCACACTGACACTGCGATATACCCCAAACTGTCACTGCGATATAACCCACACTGCCACTGAGATATACCCCAGACAGTCACTGCGATATACCCCACACTGTCACTGAGATATACCCCACACAGTCACTGCAATACACCGCACAGTCACTGTGATATACCCCACACTGACACTGCGATATATCCCCCACTGACACTGAGATATACCCCACACAGTCACTGCAATACAACACACAGTCACTGTGATATACCCCACAATGTCACTGCGATATATCCCACACTGTCACTGCGATATATCCCACACTGTCTCTACAATACACCCCGCACTGTCAATGCGATATACCCCACACTGACACTGCAATATACTCCACACTGACACTGCAATATACCCCACACTGACACTGCCATATACCCCACACTGACGCTGCGATATACCCCACACTGACACTGCGATATATCCCACACTGTCACTACAATACACTCCACACTGTCACTGCGATATACCCCACACTGACACTGCAATATACCCCACACTGACACTGCAATATACCCCACACTGACACTGCAATATACTCCACACTGACACTGCAATATACCCCACACTGACACTGCCATATACCCCACACTGACGCTGCGATATACCCCACACTGACACTGCGATATATCCCACACTGTCACTACAATACACTCCACACTGTCACTGTGATATACCCCACACTGACACTGCAATATACCCCACACTGACACTGCAATATACCCCACACTGTCACTGCAATACACCCCACACAGTCACTGCGATATACGCTACACTGTCACTGCAATATACCCCACACTAACACTTTGATATACTCCACACTGTCACTGCGATATACCCCACACTGTCACTGCGATATACCCCACACTGCCACTACAATATGCCCCACACTGTCACTGCGATACACTCCACACTGACACTGCGATATACCCCACACTGTCACTGCGATATAACCCAAACTGTCACTGCGATATACCCCACACTGACACTGCGATATACCCTACACTAATACTGTGATATACCCCACACTGTCACTGCGATATACCCCACACTGCCACTGCGATATACTCCACACTAATACTGTGATATACCCCACACTGTCACTGCGATATACCCCACACTGTCACTGCAATATACCCCACACTGACACTGCGATATACCCCACACAGTCACTGTGATATACCCCACACTAACACTGTGATGTACCCCACACTGTCACTGCAACACACCCCACACAGTCGCTGCGATATACCCCACACTGACACTGTGATACACCCCAAACTGTCATTGCGATATACGCTACACTGTCACTGCAATATACCCCACACTGTCACTGCGATATACCCCGCACTGTCACTGCGATATACACAACACTGTCACTGTGATATACCCACACTGTCACTGTGATATACCCAACAGTGTCACTGCAAAATACCCCACACTGACACTGCGATATACCCCACATTAACACTGTGATATACCCCACACTGTCACTGCGATATACCCCACACTGACACTGCAATCCACCCCACACTGTCACTGCGATATACCCCACACTGTCACTGCGATATACGCTACACTGTCACTGCAATATGCCCCACACTGTCACTGCGATACACCCAACACTATCACTGCGATATACCCCACACTGTCACTGCGATACACACCGCACTGTCACTGCGATATACCCCACACTGTCACTGCGATATAACGCAAACTGTCACTGCGATATACCCCACACTGTCACTGCAATACACCCCACACTGACACTGCAATCCACCCCACACTGTCACTGCAATATACGCTACACTGTCACTGCAATATACCCCACACTGACACTGCGATATACCCCACACTGTCACTGCAATCCACCCCACACTGTCACTGCAATATACGCTACACTGTCACTGCAATATACCCCACACTCTCACTGTGAAATACCCGACACTGACACAGCAATACACCCCGCACAGTCACTGCGATATACCCCACACTGACACTGCAATATACCCCACACTGACACTGCAATACACCCCACACTGTCACTGCGATATACGCTACACTGTCACTGCAATATACCCCACACAGTCGCTGCGATATACCCCACTCTGACACTGCGATACACCCCAAACTGTCAATGCGATATTCGCTACACTGTCACTGCAATATACCCCACACTGTCATTGCGATATACCCCGCACTGTCACTGCAATATACACAACACTGTCACTGCGATATACCCACACTGTCACTGTGATATACCCAACAGTGTCACTGCGAAATACCCCACACTGACACTGTGATATACCCCACACTGACACTACAATACACCCCACACTGTCACTGCGATATACGCTACACTGTCACTGCAATATACCCCACACTAACACTGTGATATACCCCACACTGTCACTGCGATATACCCCACACTGACACTGCGATATACCCCACACTGTCACTGCGATATAACCCACACTGCCACTGCAATATGCCCCACACTGTCACTGCGATATACACCCCACACTGTCACTGCGATATACCCCACACTGACACTGCGATATACCCCACACTGACACTGCAATGCACCCCACACTGTCACTGCGATATACCCCACACTGACACTGCGCTATACCCCACACTGACACTGCAATACAACCCACACTTTCACTGCGATATCAGCCACACTGCCACTGTGATATACCCCACACTGTCACTGCAATATATCCCACACTGTCACTGCAATACACCCCACACTGCCACTGTGATATACCCCACACAGTCACTGCGATATATGCTACACTGTCACTGCGATACACCCAACACTATCACTGCGATATAGCCCACACTGTCACTGCGATACACCCCGCACTGTCACTGCGATATACCCAACACTGTCACTGCGATACACCCCAAACTGTCACTGCGATATAACGCAAACTGTCACTGCGATATACCCCACACTGTCAATGCAATACACCCCACACTGACACTGCAATCCACCCCAAACTGTCACTGCAATATACGCTACACTGTCACTGCAATATACCCCACACTCTCACTGTGATATACCCCACACTGTCACTGCGATATACCCCACACTGTCACTGCGATATACCCCACACTGTCACTGCAATACACCCCACACTGACACTGCGAAATACCCCACAAAAACACTGTGATATACCCTGCACAGTCACTGCGATATACCCCACACTGACACTGCGATATACCCCACACTGTCACTGCGATATACCCCACACTGTCACTGCGATATACCCCACACTGTCACTGCGATATACCCCACACTGTCACTGCGACATACCCAACACTGTCACTGCGATAAACCCCACACTGACACTGCGATATACCCCACACTGACACTGCGATATACCCCACACTGACACTGCAATACACCCCACACTGTCACTGCGATATCAGCCACACTGCCACTGTGATATACCCCACACTGTCACTGTGATATACCACACACTGTCCTTGCAATATATCCCACACTGTCACTGTAATACACCCCACACTGCCACTGAGATATACCCACACAGTCACTGCGATATACCCCACACTGACACTGCAATATACCCCACACTGACACTGCAATATACCCCACACTGACACTGCAATATACCCCACACTGTCAATGCGATATACCCCACACTGACACTGTGATACACCCCACACTGTCACTGCGATATACCCTATACTGTCAATGCAATATACCCCACACTGTCACTGTGATATACCCCACACTGTCACTGCGATATACCAAACACTGTCACTGCGATATACCCAACACTGTCACTGTGATATACCCCACAGTGTCAATGTGATATACTCAACAGTGTCATTGGGATATACCCCACACTGACACTGCAATATACGTTACACTATCACTGCGATATACTCCACACTGTCACTGCGAAATACCCCACACTGTCACTGCAATATAACCCACACTGACACTGCGATATACCCCAGACAGTCACTGTGATATACCCCACACTGTCACTGCAACACACCCCACACTGTCACTGAGATATACCCCACACAGTCACTGCCATACACCACACAGTCACTGCGATATACCCCACACTGTCACTGCGATATGACCCACACTGTCACTTCGATACACCCCACACTGTCACTGCGATACACCCCACACTGTCACTGCGATATACCCCACACTGTCACTTCGATACACCCCACACTGACACTGCGATACACCCCACACTGTCACTGCGATGTACCCCACACTGTCACTGCGATATATCCCACACTGTCACTGCGATATATCCCACACTGTCACTGCGATATACCCCACATGGTCAGTGCGTTATATCCCACACTGACACTGCGATATACCCCAGACTGCCACTGAGATATACCGCACACAGTCACTGCAATACACCGCACAGTCACTGTGATACACCCCGCACTGTCACTGCGATATACCCCACACTGAGACTGCAAAATACTCCACACGGATAATGCAATGTACCCCACACTACCACTGCAATATGGCCCACACTGTCACTGCAATACACCCCACACTGTCACTGCGATATACCCCACACTGACACTGCGATATACCCCACACTGACACTGCGACATACCCCACACTGACACTGCAATACACCCCACTCTGTCACTGCGATTTAGCCCACACTGACACTGCGATATACCCCACACTGACACTGCGATATACCCCACACTGACACTGCGATATACCCCACACTGACACTGCGATATACCCCACACTGACACTGCGCTATACCCCACACCGACACTGCAATACACCCCACACTGTCACTGCAATATCAGCCAGACTGCCACTGTGATATACCCCACACTGTCATTGTGATATACCCCACACTGTCCTTGCAATATATCCCACACTGTCACTGCAATACACCCCACACTGCCACTGTGATATACCCCACACAGTCTCAGCGATATACGCTACACTGTCACTGCAATATGCCCCACACTGTCACTGCGATACACCCCACACTGTCACTGCGATATACCCCACACTGTCACTGCGATACACCCCACACTGTCACTGCGATACACCCCAAACTGTCACTGCGATATAACGCAAACTGTCACTGCGATATACCCCACACTGTCACTGCAATACACCCCACATTGACACTGCAATCCACCCCACACTGTCACTGCGATATACGCTACACTGTCACTGCAATATACCCCACACTCTCACTGTGATATACCCCACACTGTCACTGTGATATACCCCAGACTGACACTGCGATATACCCCACACTGACACTGCGATATACCCCACACTGACACTGCAATACACCCCACATTGACACTGCAATCCACCCCACACTGTCACTGCGATATACGCTACACTGTCACTGCAATATACCCCACACTCTCACTGTGATATACCCCACACTGTCACTGTGATATACCCCACACTGTCACTGCAATATAACCCACACTGACACTGCGATATACCCCAGACAGTCACTGTGATATACCCCACACTGTCACTGCAACACACCCCACACTGTCACTGAGATATACCCCACACAGTCACTGCCATACACCACACAGTCACTGCGATATACCCCACACTGTCACTGCGATATGACCCACACTGTCACTTCGATACACCCCACACTGTCACTGCGATACACCCCACACTGTCACTGCGATATACCCCACACTGTCACTGCGATATACCCGACACTGTCACAGCGATATACCCCACACTGTCACTGCAATATACCCCACACTATCACTGGGATATAACCCACACCGTCACTGCGATATACCCCACACTGACACTGCGATATACCCCACACCATCACTGCAATACACCCCACACCGACACTGTGATATACCCCACACTGTCACTGCAATATACGTTACACTATCACTGCGATATACTCCACACTGACACTGCGAAATACCCCACACTGTCACTGCGATATACCCCACACTGTCACTGCGATATACCCCACACCGTCACTGCGATATACCCCACATCGTCACTGCGATGTACCCCACACTGACACTGCGATATATCCCACACTGTCACTGCGAAATACCCCACACTGTCACTGCGATATACCCCACACTGTCACTGCGATATACCCCACACTGTCACTGCGATACACCCCACACTGTCACTGCGAAATGCCCCGCACTGTCACTGCGATATACCCCACACTGACACTGCGATATACCCCACACTGACACTGCGATATACCCCACACTGACACTGCAATACACCCCACACTGTCACTGTGATATACGCTACACTGTCACTGCAATATACCCCACACTAACACTGTGATATACTCCACACTGTCACTGCAACACACCCCACACAGTCGCTGCAATATACCCCACACTGACACTGCGATACACCCCAAACTGTCATTGCAATATACGCTACACTGTCACTGCAATATACCCCACACTGTCACTGCAATATACCCCACACTGTCACTGCGATATACACAACACTGTCACTGCGATATACCCACACTGTCACTGTGATATACCCAACAGTGTCACTGCGAAATACCCCACACTGACACTGCGATATACCCCACACTGACACTGCAATACACCCCACACTGTCACTGCGATATACGCTACACTGTCACTGCAATATACCCCACACTAACACTGTGATATACCCCACACTGTCACTGCAACACACCCCACACAGTCGCTGCGATATACCCCACACTGACACTGCGATACACCCCAAACTGTCATTGCAATATACGCTACACTGTCACTGCAATATACCCCACACTGTCACTGCGATATACCCCGCACTGTCACTGCGATATACACAACACTGTCAATGCGATATACCCACACTGTCACTGTGATATACCCAACAGTGTCACTGCGAAATACCTCACACTGACACTGCGATATACCCCACACTGACACTGCAATACACCCCACACTGTCACTGCGATGTACGCTACACTCTCACTGCAATATACCCCACACTAACACTGTGATATACCCCACACTGTCACTGCGATATACCCCACACTGACACTGCAATACACCCCACACTGTCACTGCGATATACGCTACACTGTCACTGCAATATACCCCACACTAACACTGTGATATACCCCACACTGTCACTGCGATATACCCCTCACTGACACTGCAATACACCCCACACTGTCACAGCGATATACCCCACACTGACACTGCGATATAACCCACACTGACACTGCAATACACCCCACTCTGTCACTGCGATATAGCCCACACTGACACTGCGATATACCCCACACTGACACTGCAATACACCCCACACTGTCACTGCGCTATACCCCACACTGACACTGCGCTATACCCCACACTGACACTGCAATACACCCCACACTGACACTGCAATATCAGCCACACTGCCACTGTGATATACCCCACACTGTCACTGTGATATACCCCACACTGTCCTTGCAATATATCCCACACTGTCACTGCAATACACCCCACACTGCCACTGTGATATACCCCAAACTGTCACTGCGATATAACGCAAACTGTCACTGCGATATACCCCACACTGTCACTGCAATACACCCCACATTGACACTGCAATCCACCCCACACTGTCACAGCGATATACGCTACACTGTCACTGCAATATGCCCCACACTGTCACTGCGATACACCCAACACTGTCACTGCGATACACCCCACACTGTCACTGCAATATACCCCACACTGACACTGCAATATACCCCACACTGTCACTGCGATATATCCCACACTGTCACTGCGATACACCCCACACTGTCACTGCAATATGCCCCACACTGTCACTGCGATACACCCAACACTGTCACTGCGATACACCCCACACTGTCACTGCGATATACCCCACACTGTCACTGCAATATACCCCGCACTGTCACTGCGATATACCCAACACTGTCACTGCGATACACCCCACACTGTCACTGCGATATAACGCAAACTGTCACTGCGATACACCCCAAACTGTCACTGCGATATAACGCAAACTGTCACTGCGATATACCCCACACTGTCACTGCAATATACCCCGCACTGTCACTGCGATACACCCCACACTGACACTGCGATATACCCCACACTGTCACTGCGATACACCCCGCACTGTCACTGCGATATACCCCACATTGTCACTGCGATACACCCCAAACTGTCACTGCGATATAACGCAAACTGTCACTGCGATATACCCCACACTGTCACTGCGATATACGCTACACTGTCACTGCAATATACCCCACACTCTCACTGTGATATACCCCACACTGTCACTGCGATATACCCCAGACTGACACTGCGATATACCCCACACTGTCACTGCGATATAACCCACACTGACACTGCGATATACCCCAGACAGTCACTGTGATATACCCCACACTGTCACTGCAACACACCCCACACTGTCACTGAGATATACCCCACACAGTCACTGCCATACACCACACAGTCACTGCGATATACCCCACACTGTCACTGCGATATGACCCACACTGTCACTTCGATACACCCCACACTGTCACTGCGATACACCCCACACTGTCACTGCAATATACTCCACACTGACACTGCGATACACCCCACACTGTCACTGCGATACACCCCACACTGTCACTGCGATATATCCCACACTGTCACTGCGATATATCCCACACTGTCACTGCGATATATCCCACACTGACACAGCGATATACCCCAGACTGCCACTGAGATATACCGCACACAGTCACTGCAATACACCGCACAGTCACTGTGATACACCCCGCACAGTCACTGCGATATACCCCACACGGTCACTGCGATATACCCCACACTGACACTGCGATATACCCCTCACTGATACTGCAATACACCCCACTCTGTCACTGCGATATAGCCCACACTGACACTGCGATATACCCCACACTGACACTGCAATACACCCCACACTGTCACTGCGCTATACCCCACACTGACACTGCAATACACCCAACACTGTCACTGCAATATCAGCCACACTGCCACTGTGTTATACCCCACACTGTCACTGCGATACACCCCACACTGTCAATGCGATATACCCCACACTGTCAATGCGATATACCCCACACTGTCACTGCAATATACCCCACACTGTCACTGGGATATACCCCACACTGTCACTGCGATACACCCCACACTGTCAATGCGATATACCCCACACTGTCACTGCAATATACCCCACACTGTCACTGGGATAAACCCCACACCGTCACTGCGATACACCCCAAACTGTCACTGCAATATACCCCACACTGTCACTGGGATATACCCCACACCGTCACTGCGATACACCCCACACTGTCACTGCAATATACCTCACACTGTCACTGGGATATACCTCACACTGTCACTGGGATATACCCCACACTGTCACTGCGATATAGCCCACACTGTCACTGCGATACACTCCACACTGTCACTGCAATATACCCCACACTGTCACTGAGATATACCCAACACTGTCACTGGGATATACCCCACACCGTCACTGCGATGTACCCCACACTGTCACTGCGATATACCCCACACTGTCACTGGGATATACCCCACACTGTCACTGTGATACACACCACACTGACACTGCAATATACCTCACACTGTCACTGGGATATACCTCACACTATCACTGGGATATACCCCACACTGTCACTGTGATACACCCCACACTGTCGCTGCGATATACCTCACACTGTCACTGCGATATACCCCACACTGACACTGCGATATACCGCACAGTGTCACTGCAATATACCCCACACCGTCACAGCGATACACCCCACACTGTCACTGCAATATGCGCCACACTGTCTCTGCGATATACCCCACACTGTCACTGCGATATACCCCACACCGTCACTGCGATATACCCCACACTGTCAATGCGATATACCCCACACTGACACTGCAATATACCCCACACTGTCACTGCGATATACCCCACACTGTCACTGCGATATACCCCACACTGACACTGCAATATACACCACACTGTCACTGCAACACACCCCACAATGTCACTGCAATATACTCCACACTGTCACAGCGATATACCCACACTGTCACTGCAATATACCCCACACTGACACTGCGATATACTCCACACTGACACTGCGATATACCCCACACTGTCACTGCAATATACCCCACACAGACAATGCAATATACCCCACACTGACACTGTGATATACCCCACACTGACACTGCAATATACCCCACAATGTCACTGCGATATACTCCACACTGACACTGCGATATACCCCACACTGACACTGCAATATACCCCACACAGACACTGCAATATACCCCACACTGACACTGTGATATACCCCACACTGACACTGCAATATACCCCACACCGTCCCTGCGATATACCCCACACTGACACTGCGATACACCCCACACAGTCACTGCGATATACCCCACACTGACACTGCAATATACCCCACACTGTCACTGCGATATACCCACACTGTCACTGCGATATACCCCACACTGAGACCGCAACATACTCCACACTGACACTGCGATATACACCACACTGTCACTGCAATATACCCCACACAGACACTGCAATACACCCCACACTGACACTGCGATATACACCACACTGTCACTGCAATATACCCCACACAGACACTGCAATACACCCCACACTGACACTGCAATATACCCCACACTGACACTGCAATATACCCCACACTGTCAATGCGATATACCCACACTGTCACTGTGATATACCCCACACTGACACTGCAATATACCCCACACTGTCACTGCGATATACCCACACTGTCACTGCGATATACCCCACACTGACACTGCGATATACCCCACACTGTCATTGCAATATACCCCACACTGACACTGCAATACACCCCACACTGACACTGCAATATACCCCACACTGACACTGCAATATACCCCAAACTGACAGTGCGATATACCCACACTGTCACTGCAATATACCCCACACTGACACTGCAATACACCCCACACTGACACTGCAATATACCCCACACTGTCACTGCGATATAACCACACTGTCACTGCAATACACCCCACACTGACACTGCAATATACCCCACACTGTCACTGCGATATACCCACACTGTCACTGCGATATACCCCACACTGACACTGCGATATACCCCACACTGACACTGCGATATACCCCACTTTGTCACTGCAATATACCCCACACTGACACTGCAATACACCCCACAATGACACTGCAATACACCCCACACTGACACTGCAATATACCCCACACTGACACTGCAATACACCCCACACTGACACTGCAATATACCCCACACTGACACTGCAATACACCCCACACTGACACTGCAATATACCCCACACTGTCACTGCGGTATACCCACACTGTCACTGCGATATACCCCACACTGACACTGCGATATACCCCACACTGACACTGCGATATACCCCACACTGTCACTGCGATATACCCCACACTGGCACTGCGATATACCCCACACTGTCACTGCAATATACACCACAAAGACACTGCAATATACCCCAAACACACACTGCAATATACCCCACACTGACAGTGCGATATACCCACACTGTCACTGCGATATACACCACACTGACACTGCGATATACCCCACACTGACACTGCGATATACCCCACACTGTCACTGCAATATACCCCACAAAGACACTGCAATATACCCCACACAGACACTGCAATATACCCCACACTGACAGTGCGATATACCCCACACTGACAGTGCGATATGCCCCACACTGACACTGCGATATACCCCACACTGTCACTGTGATATACCCCACACTGACACTGCAATATACTCCACACTGACACTGCAATATACCCCACACTGACACTGCAATATACCCCACACTGTCACTGCGATATACACCACACTGTCACTGCGATATACCCCACACTGTCACTGCAATATACCCCACAAAGACACTGCAATATACCCCACACAGACACTGCAATGTACCCCACACTGACAGTGCGATATACCCCACACTGACACTGCGATATGCCCCACACTGACACTGCGATATACCCCACACTGTCACTGTGATATACCACACACTGACACTGCGATACACCCCACACTGACACTGCAAAACACCCCACACTGTCACTGCGATACACTCCACACTGACACTGCAATATACCCCACACTGACACTGCAATATACCCCACACTGACACTGCAATATACCCCACACAGATACTGCAATATACCCCACACAGACACTGCAATATACCCCACACAGACACTGCAATATACCCCACACTGACACTGCAATATACCCCACACAGACACTGCAATATACTCCACACTGACACTGCAATATACCCCACACTGACACTGCAATATACCCCACACTGTCACTGCAATATACCTCACACTGACACTGCAATACACCCCACACTGACACTGCAATATACCCCACACTGACACTGCAATACACCCCACACTGACACTGCAATACACCCCACACTGTCACTGCGGTATACCCACACTGTCACTGCGATATACCCCACACTGACACTGCGATATACCCCGCACTGACACTGCGATATACCCCACACTGTCACTGCGATATACCCCACACTGTCACTGCGATATACCCCACACTGTCACTGCAATATACACCACAAAGACACTGCAATATACCCCAAACTGACACTGCAATATACCCCACACTGACAGTGCGATATACCCACACTGTCACTGCGATATACCCCACACTGACACTGCGATATACCCCACACTGACACTGCGATATACCCCACACTGTCACTGCAATATACCCCACAAAGACACTGCAATATACCCCACACAGACACTGCAATATACCCCACACTGACAGTGCGATATACCCCAAACTGACAGTGCGATATGCCCCACACTGACACTGCGATATACCCCACACTGTCACTGTGATATACCACACACTGACACTGTGACATACACCACACTGACACTGCAATATACTCCACACTGACACTGCAATATACCCCACACTGACACTGCAATATACCCCACACTGTCACTGCGATATACACCACACTGTCACTGCGATATACCCCACACTGTCACTGCAATATAGCCCACAAAGACACTGCAATATACCCCACACAGACACTGCAATGTACCCCACACTGACAGTGCGATATACCCCACACTGACACTGCGATATGCCCCACACTGACACTGCGATATACCCCACACTGTCACTGTGATATACCACACACTGACACTGCGATACACCCCACACTGACACTGCAAAACACCCCACACTGTCACTGCGATACACTCCACACTGACACTGCAATATACCCCACACTGACACTGCAATATACCCCACACAGACACTGCAATATACCCCACACAGATACTGCAATATACCCCACACAGACACTGCAATATACCCCACACAGACACTGCAATATACCCCACACTGACACTGCAATATACCCCACACAGACACTGCAATATACTCCACACTGACACTGCAATATACCCCACACTGACACTGCAATATACCCCACACTGTCACTGCGATATACACCACACTGTCACTGCGTTATACCCCACACTGTCACTGCAATATACCCCACACTGTCTCTGCAATATACCCCACACTGTCTCTGCGATATAACCCACATTGCCACTGCAACACACCCCACACTGTCACTGCCATATACCCCACACTGTCACTGCGATACACCCCACACTGACACTGCGATATACCCCACACAGATACTGCAATATACCCCACACAGACACTGCAATATACCCCACACTGACACTGCAATATACCCCACACAGACACTGCAATATACCCCACACAGATACTGCAATATACCCCACACAGACACTGCAATATACCCCACACAGACACTGCAATATACCCCACACTGACACTGCAATATACCCCACACAGACACTGCAATATACTCCACACTGACACTGCAATATACCCCACACTGACACTGCAATATACCCCACACTGTCTCTGCAATATACCCCACACTGTCTCTGCGATATAACCCACATTGCCACTGCAACACACCCCACACTGTCACTGCCATATACCCCACACTGTCACTGCGATACACCCCACACTGACACTGCAATATACTCCACACTGACACTGCAATATATCCCACACTGACACTGCAATATACCCCACACTGACACTGCAATATACCCCACACTGTCACTGCAATATACCCCACACTGTCACTGCAATATACCCCACACTGTCACTGCAATATACCCCACACTGTCACTGTGATATACCCCACACTGTAACTGCAATATACCCCACACTGACACTGCGATATACCCCACACAGAAACTGCAATATACCCCACACTGTCACTGCGATATACGCCACACTGTCACTGCAATATACCCCACACTGTCACTGCGATATATCCCACACTGACACTGCGATATACCCCACACTGTCACTGCGATACATCCCACACTGACACTGCGATATACCTCACACTGTCACTGCAATACGCTCCACACTGTCACAGGGACTCACCCCACAATGTCACTGCGATACACCCCACACTGTCACTGCAATATATCTCACACTGTCACTGGGATACACCCCACACTGTCACTGCGATATATCCCACACTGTCACTGCAATATACCCCACACTGTCACTGCGATATACCCCACACTGTCACTGCAATACACCCCACACGGTCACTGTGATACATCCCACACTGTCACTGCAATACACCCCACACTGCCACTGTGATACATCCCACACTGTCACTGCAATACACCCCACACTGCCACTGAGATACACCCCACACTGTCACTGCGATACATCCCACACTGTCACTGCGATATACCCCACACTGTCACTGCGATATACCCCACACTGTCACTGCGATATACCCCACACTGTCACTGCGATATACCCCACAGGTTCACTGCGATATATCCCACACTGACACTGCGATATACTCCACACTGTCACTGCAATACACCCCACACTGTCACTGGGATACACCCCACACTGTCACTGCAATACACCCCAAAGTGGCACTGTGATATACCCCACACTGACACTGCGATATTTCCCACACCGTCACTGCGATATACCCCACACCTTCACTTCAATAAACACCACACTGTCACTGCGATACACCCCACAGTGGCACTGTGATACACTCCACACTGTCACTGCAATACACCACAGAATGGCACTGCGATACACCCCACACGGTCACTGCGATATACCCCACACTGTCACTGCGATACACTCCACACTTTCACTGCAATATACCTCACACTGTCACTGGGATACACCCCACACTGTCACTGCAATATACCTCACACTGTCACTGCGATACACCCCACACCTTCACTGCAATATACCTCACACTGTCACTGGGATACACACCACACTGTCACTGCAATATACCTCACACTGTCACTGCGAGACACCCCACACTGACACTGCAACAAACCCCACACTGTCACTGCAGTATACCCCACACTGTCACTGCGATACACCCCACACTGTCACTGCGATACACCCCACACTGTCACTGCGATATACCCCACACTGACACTGCGATATAACCCACAATGACACTGCGATATACCCCACACTGTCTCTGCGATATACCCCACACTGTCACTGCGATATACCCCACACCGTCACTGCGATATACCCCACACTGTCAATGCGATATACCCCACACTGACACTGCAATATACCCCACACCGTCACTGCGATACACCCCACACTGTCACTGCGATATACCCCACACTGTCACTGCGATATACCCCACACTGTCACTGCAACACACCCCACACTGTCACTGCAATATACCCCACACTGTCACTGCGATATACCCCACACTGTCACTGCAACACACCCCACACTGTCACTGCAATATACCCCACACTGTCACTGCGATATACCCCACACTGTCACTGCGATATACCCCACACTGACACTGCGATATACCCCACACTGTCACTGCAACACACCCCACACTGTCACTGCAATATACCCCACACTGTCACTGCAATATACTCCACACTGTCACAGCGATATACCCACACTGTCAGTGCAATATACCCCACACTGACACTGCGATATACTCCACACTGACACTGCAATATACCCCACACTGACACTGCGATATACTCCACACTGACACTGCGATACACCCCACACTGTCACTGCGATACATCCCACACTGTCACTGCGATATACCCCACACTGTCACTGCGATATACCCCACACTGTCACTGCGATATACCCCACACTGTCACTGCGATATATCCCACACTGACACTGCGATATACTCCACACTGTCACTGCAATACACCCCACACTGTCACTGGGATACACCCCACACTGTCACTGCAATACACCCCAAAGTGGCACTGTGATATACCCCACACTGACACTGCGATATTTCCCACACCGTCACTGCGATATACCCCACACCTTCACTTCAATACACACCACACCGTCACTGCGATACACCCCAAACTGTCACAGCGATACACCCCACAGTGGCACTGTGATACACTCCAAACTGTCACTGCAATACACCACAGAATGGCACTGCGATACACCCCACACTGTCACTGCGATATACCCCACAGTGTCACTGCAATATACCCCACAATGTCACTGCGATGTACCCCACACTGACACTGCAATATACCCCACACAGACACTGCGATATACCCCACACCGTCACTGCGATATACCCCACACTGTCACTGCGATATACCCCACACTGTCACTGCGATATACCCCACACTGTCACTGCGATATACCCCACACTGACACTGCGATAAACCCCACACCGTCACTGCGATATACCCCGCACTATCACTGCGATATACCCCACACTGACACTGCAATATACCCCACACTGTCACTGCGATATACCCCACACCGTCACTGCGATATACCCCACACTGTCACTGCAATATACCCCACACTGTCACTGCAACACACCCCACAATGTCACTGCAATATACTCCACACTGTCACAGCGATATACCCACACTGTCACTGCAATATACCCCACACTGACACTGCGATGTACTCCACACTGACACTGCGATATACCCCACACTGTCACTGCAATATACCCCACACAGACACTGCAATATACCCCACACTGACACTGTGATATACACCCCACACTGACACTGCAATATACCCAACAATGTCACTGCGATATACTCCACACTGACACTGCAATATACCCCACACTGACACTGCAATATACCCCACACAGACACTGCGATATACCCCACACTGACACTGTGATATACCCCACACTGACACTGCAATATACGCCACACTGTCACTGCGATATACCCCACACTGACACTGCGATACACCCCACTCTGTCACTGCGATATAGCCCACACTGACACTGCGATATACCCCACACTGACACTGCAATACACCCCACACTGTCACTGCGCTATACCCCACACTGACACTGCGCTATACCCCACACTGAGACCGCAATATACTCCACACTGACACTGCGATATACACCACACTGTCACTGCAATATACCCCACACAGACACTGCAATACACCCCACACTGACACTGCAATATACCCCACACTGACACTGCAATATACCCCACACTGACACTGCAATATACCCCACACTGTCAATGCGATATACCCACACTGTCACTGCAATATACACCACACTGACACTGCAATACACCCCACACTGACACTGCAATATACCCCACACTGACACTGCAATATACCCCACACTGACAGTGCGATATACCCACACTGTCACTGCAATATACCCCACACTGACACTGCAATACACCCCACACTAACACTGCAATATACCCCACACTGACACTGCGATATACCCCACACTGTCACTGCAATATACCCCACAAAGACACTGCAATATACCCCACACTGACACTGCAATATACTCCACACTGACACTGCAATATACCCCACACTGACACTGCGATATACCCCACACTGTCACTGCGATATACACCACACTGTCACTGCGATATACCCCACACTGTCACTGCAATATACCCCACAAAGACACTGCAATATACCCCACACAGACACTGCAATGTACCCCACACTGACAGTGCGATATACCCCACACTGACACTGCGATATGCCCCACACTGACACTGCGATATACCCCACACTGTCACTGTGATATACCACACACTGACACTGCGATACACCCCACACTGACACTGCAATATACCCCACACTGACACTGCCATATACCCCACACTGACACTGCAATATACCCCACACTGTCACTGCGATATAGACCACACTGTCACTGCGATATACCCCACACTGTCACTGCAATATACCCCACACTGTCTCTGCAATATACCCCACACTGTCTCTGCGATATAACCCACATTGCCACTGCAACACACCCCACACTGTCACTGCCATATACCCCACACTGTCACTGCGATATAGACCACACTGACACTGCAATACACTCCACACTGTCACTGCGATACACCCCACACTGACACTGCAATATACTCCACACTGACACTGCAATATATCCCACACTGACACTGCAATATACCCCACACAGACACTGCAATATACCCCACACTGACACTGTGATATACCCCACACTGACACTGCAATATACCCCACACCGTCCCTGCGATATACCCCACACTGACACTGCGATACACCCCACACAGTCACTGCGATATACCCCACACTGACACTGCAATATACCCCACACTGTCACTGCGATATACCCACACTGTCACTGCGATATACCCCACACTGAGACCGCAACATACTCCACACTGACACGGCGATATACACCACACTGTCACTGCAATATACCCCACACAGACACTGCAATACACCCCACACTGACACTGCGATATACACCACACTGTCACTGCAATATACCCCACACAGACACTGCAATACACCCCACACTGACACTGCAATATACCCCACACTGACACTGCAATATACCCCACACTGTCAATGCGATATACCCACACTGTCACTGTGATATACCCCACACTGACACTGCAATATACCCCACACTGTCACTGCGATATACCCACACTGTCACTGCGATATACCCCACACTGACACTGCGATATACCCCACACTGTCATTGCAATATACCCCACACTGACACTGCAATACACCCCACACTGACACTGCAATATACCCCACACTGACACTGCAATATACCCCACACTGACAGTGCGATATACCCACACTGTCACTGCAATATACCCCACACTGACACTGCAATACACCCCACACTGACACTGCAATATACCCCACACTGTCACTGCGATATAACCACACTGTCACTGCAATACACCCCACACTGACACTGCAATATACCCCACACTGTCACTGCGATATACCCACACTGTCACTGCGATATACCCCACACTGACACTGCGATATACCCCACACTGACACTGCGATATACCCCACTTTGTCACTGCAATATACCCCACACTGACACTGCAATACACCCCACAATGACACTGCAATACACCCCACACTGACACTGCAATATACCCCACACTGACACTGCAATACACCCCACACTGACACTGCAATATACCCCACACTGACACTGCAATACACCCCACACTGACACTGCAATATACCCCACACTGTCACTGCGGTATACCCACACTGTCACTGCGATATACCCCACACTGACACTGCGATATACCCCACACTGACACTGCGATATACCCCACACTGTCACTGCGATATACCCCACACTGGCACTGCGATATACCCCACACTGTCACTGCAATATACACCACAAAGACACTGCAATATACCCCAAACACACACTGCAATATACCCCACACTGACAGTGCGATATACCCACACTGTCACTGCGATATACACCACACTGACACTGCGATATACCCCACACTGACACTGCGATATACCCCACACTGTCACTGCAATATACCCCACAAAGACACTGCAATATACCCCACACAGACACTGCAATATACCCCACACTGACAGTGCGATATACCCCACACTGACAGTGCGATATGCCCCACACTGACACTGCGATATACCCCACACTGTCACTGTGATATACCCCACACTGACACTGCAATATACTCCACACTGACACTGCAATATACCCCACACTGACACTGCAATATACCCCACACTGTCACTGCGATATACACCACACTGTCACTGCGATATACCCCACACTGTCACTGCAATATACCCCACAAAGACACTGCAATATACCCCACACAGACACTGCAATGTACCCCACACTGACAGTGCGATATACCCCACACTGACACTGCGATATGCCCCACACTGACACTGCGATATACCCCACACTGTCACTGTGATATACCACACACTGACACTGCGATACACCCCACACTGACACTGCAAAACACCCCACACTGTCACTGCGATACACTCCACACTGACACTGCAATATACCCCACACTGACACTGCAATATACCCCACACTGACACTGCAATATACCCCACACAGATACTGCAATATACCCCACACAGACACTGCAATATACCCCACACAGACACTGCAATATACCCCACACTGACACTGCAATATACCCCACACAGACACTGCAATATACTCCACACTGACACTGCAATATACCCCACACTGACACTGCAATATACCCCACACTGTCACTGCAATATACCTCACACTGACACTGCAATACACCCCACACTGACACTGCAATATACCCCACACTGACACTGCAATACACCCCACACTGACACTGCAATATACCCCACACTGTCACTGCGGTATACCCACACTGTCACTGCGATATACCCCACACTGACACTGCGATATACCCCGCACTGACACTGCGATATACCCCACACTGTCACTGCGATATACCCCACACTGTCACTGCGATATACCCCACACTGTCACTGCAATATACACCACAAAGACACTGCAATATACCCCAAACTGACACTGCAATATACCCCACACTGACAGTGCGATATACCCACACTGTCACTGCGATATACCCCACACTGACACTGCGATATACCCCACACTGACACTGCGATATACCCCACACTGTCACTGCAATATACCCCACAAAGACACTGCAATATACCCCACACAGACACTGCAATATACCCCACACTGACAGTGCGATATACCCCAAACTGACAGTGCGATATGCCCCACACTGACACTGCGATATACCCCACACTGTCACTGTGATATACCACACACTGACACTGTGACATACACCACACTGACACTGCAATATACTCCACACTGACACTGCAATATACCCCACACTGACACTGCAATATACCCCACACTGTCACTGCGATATACACCACACTGTCACTGCGATATACCCCACACTGTCACTGCAATATAGCCCACAAAGACACTGCAATATACCCCACACAGACACTGCAATGTACCCCACACTGACAGTGCGATATACCCCACACTGACACTGCGATATGCCCCACACTGACACTGCGATATACCCCACACTGTCACTGTGATATACCACACACTGACACTGCGATACACCCCACACTGACACTGCAAAACACCCCACACTGTCACTGCGATACACTCCACACTGACACTGCAATATACCCCACACTGACACTGCAATATACCCCACACAGACACTGCAATATACCCCACACAGATACTGCAATATACCCCACACAGACACTGCAATATACCCCACACAGACACTGCAATATACCCCACACTGACACTGCAATATACCCCACACAGACACTGCAATATACTCCACACTGACACTGCAATATACCCCACACTGACACTGCAATATACCCCACACTGTCACTGCGATATACACCACACTGTCACTGCGTTATACCCCACACTGTCACTGCAATATACCCCACACTGTCTCTGCAATATACCCCACACTGTCTCTGCGATATAACCCACATTGCCACTGCAACACACCCCACACTGTCACTGCCATATACCCCACACTGTCACTGCGATACACCCCACACTGACACTGCAATATACTCCACACTGACACTGCAATATATCCCACACTGACACTGCAATATACCCCACACTGACACTGCAATATACCCCACACTGTCACTGCAATATACCCCACACTGTCACTGCAATATACCCCACACTGTCACTGCAATATACCCCACACTGTCACTGTGATATACCCCACACTGTAACTGCAATATACGCCACACTGACACTGCGATATACCCCACACTGACACTGCAATATACCCCACACTGTCACTGTGATATACCACACACTGACACTGTGACATACACCACACTGACACTGCAATATACTCCACACTGACACTGCAATATACCCCACACTGACACTGCAATATACCCCACACTGTCACTGCGATATACACCACACTGTCACTGCGATATACCCCACACTGTCACTGCAATATAGCCCACAAAGACACTGCAATATACCCCACACAGACACTGCAATGTACCCCACACTGACAGTGCGATATACCCCACACTGACACTGCGATATGCCCCACACTGACACTGCGATATACCCCACACTGTCACTGTGATATACCACACACTGACACTGCGATACACCCCACACTGACACTGCAAAACACCCCACACTGTCACTGCGATACACTCCACACTGACACTGCAATATACCCCACACTGACACTGCAATATACCCCACACAGACACTGCAATATACCCCACACAGATACTGCAATATACCCCACACAGACACTGCAATATACCCCACACAGACACTGCAATATACCCCACACTGACACTGCAATATACCCCACACAGACACTGCAATATACTCCACACTGACACTGCAATATACCCCACACTGACACTGCAATATACCCCACACTGTCACTGCGATATACACCACACTGTCACTGCGTTATACCCCACACTGTCACTGCAATATACCCCACACTGTCTCTGCAATATACCCCACACTGTCTCTGCGATATAACCCACATTGCCACTGCAACACACCCCACACTGTCACTGCCATATACCCCACACTGTCACTGCGATACACCCCACACTGACACTGCAATATACTCCACACTGACACTGCAATATATCCCACACTGACACTGCAATATACCCCACACTGACACTGCAATATACCCCACACTGTCACTGCAATATACCCCACACTGTCACTGCAATATACCCCACACTGTCACTGCAATATACCCCACACTGTCACTGTGATATACCCCACACTGTAACTGCAATATACGCCACACTGACACTGCGATATACCCCACACAGAAACTGCAATATACCCCACACTGTCACTGCGATATACGCCACACTGTCACTGCAATATACCCCACACTGTCACTGCGATATATCCCACACTGACACTGTGATACACCCCACACTGACACTGCGATATACCTCACACTGTCACTGCAATACGCTCCACACTGTCACAGGGACACACCCCACAATGTCACTGCGATACACCCCACACTGTCACTGCAATATATCTCACACTGTCACTGGGATACACCCCACACTGTCACTGCGATATATCCCACACTGTCACTGCAATATACCCCACACTGTCACTGCGATATACCCCACACTGTCACTGCAATACACCCCACACGGTCACTGTGATACATCCCACACTGTCACTGCAATACACCCCACACTGCCACTGTGATACATCCCACACTGTCACTGCAATACACCCCACACTGCCACTGAGATACACCCCACACTGTCACTGCGATACATCCCACACTGTCACTGCGATATACCCCACACTGTCACTGCGATATACCCCACACTGTCACTGCGATATACCCCACACTGTCACTGCGATATACCCCACAGGTTCACTGCGATATATCCCACACTGACACTGCGATATACTCCACACTGTCACTGCAATACACCCCACACTGTCACTGGGATACACCCCACACTGTCACTGCAATACACCCCAAAGTGGCACTGTGATATACCCCACACTGACACTGCGATATTTCCCACACCGTCACTGCGATATACCCCACACCTTCACTTCAATAAACACCACACTGTCACTGCGATACACCCCAAACTGTCACAGCGATACACCCCACAGTGGCACTGTGATACACTCCACACTGTCACTGCAATACACCACAGAATGGCACTGCGATACACCCCACACGGTCACTGCGATATACCCCACACTGTCACTGCGATACACTCCACACTTTCACTGCAATATACCTCACACTGTCACTGGGATACACCCCACACTGTCACTGCAATATACCTCACACTGTCACTGCGAGACACCCCACACTGACACTGCAACAAACCCCACACTGTCACTGCAGTATACCCCACACTCTCACTGCGATACACCCCACACCTTCACTGCAATATACCTCACACTGTCACTGGGATACACACCACACTGTCACTGCAATATACCTCACACTGTCACTGCGAGACACCCCACACTGACACTGCAACAAACCCCACACTGTCACTGCAGTATACCCCACACTGTCACTGCGATACACCCCACACTGTCACTGCGATACACCCCACACTGTCACTGCGATATACCCCACACTGACACTGCGATATAACCCACAATGACACTGCGATATACCCCACACTGTCTCTGCGATATACCCCACACTGTCACTGCGATATACCCCACACCGTCACTGCGATATACCCCACACTGTCAATGCGATATACCCCACACTGACACTGCAATATACCCCACACCGTCACTGCGATACACCCCACACTGTCACTGCGATATACCCCACACTGTCACTGCGATATACCCCACACTGTCACTGCAACACACCCCACACTGTCACTGCAATATACCCCACACTGTCACTGCGATATACCCCACACTGTCACTGCAACACACCCCACACTGTCACTGCAATATACCCCACACTGTCACTGCGATATACCCCACACTGTCACTGCGATATACCCCACACTGACACTGCGATATACCCCACACTGTCACTGCAACACACCCCACACTGTCACTGCAATATACCCCACACTGTCACTGCAATATACTCCACACTGTCACAGCGATATACCCACACTGTCAGTGCAATATACCCCACACTGACACTGCGATATACTCCACACTGACACTGCAATATACCCCACACTGACACTGCGATATACTCCACACTGACACTGCGATACACCCCACACTGTCACTGCGATACATCCCACACTGTCACTGCGATATACCCCACACTGTCACTGCGATATACCCCACACTGTCACTGCGATATACCCCACACTGTCACTGCGATATATCCCACACTGACACTGCGATATACTCCACACTGTCACTGCAATACACCCCACACTGTCACTGGGATACACCCCACACTGTCACTGCAATACACCCCAAAGTGGCACTGTGATATACCCCACACTGACACTGCGATATTTCCCACACCGTCACTGCGATATACCCCACACCTTCACTTCAATACACACCACACCGTCACTGCGATACACCCCAAACTGTCACAGCGATACACCCCACAGTGGCACTGTGATACACTCCAAACTGTCACTGCAATACACCACAGAATGGCACTGCGATACACCCCACACTGTCACTGCGATATACCCCACAGTGTCACTGCAATATACCCCACAATGTCACTGCGATGTACCCCACACTGACACTGCAATATACCCCACACAGACACTGCGATATACCCCACACCGTCACTGCGATATACCCCACACTGTCACTGCGATATACCCCACACTGTCACTGCGATATACCCCACACTGTCACTGCGATATACCCCACACTGACACTGCGATAAACCCCACACCGTCACTGCGATATACCCCGCACTATCACTGCGATATACCCCACACTGACACTGCAATATACCCCACACTGTCACTGCGATATACCCCACACCGTCACTGCGATATACCCCACACTGTCACTGCAATATACCCCACACTGTCACTGCAACACACCCCACAATGTCACTGCAATATACTCCACACTGTCACTGCGATATATCCCACACTGACACTGTGATACACCCCACACTGACACTGCGATATACCTCACACTGTCACTGCAATACGCTCCACACTGTCACAGGGACACACCCCACAATGTCACTGCGATACACCCCACACTGTCACTGCAATATATCTCACACTGTCACTGGGATACACCCCACACTGTCACTGCGATATATCCCACACTGTCACTGCAATATACCCCACACTGTCACTGCGATATACCCCACACTGTCACTGCAATACACCCCACACGGTCACTGTGATACATCCCACACTGTCACTGCAATACACCCCACACTGCCACTGTGATACATCCCACACTGTCACTGCAATACACCCCACACTGCCACTGAGATACACCCCACACTGTCACTGCGATACATCCCACACTGTCACTGCGATATACCCCACACTGTCACTGCGATATACCCCACACTGTCACTGCGATATACCCCACACTGTCACTGCGATATACCCCACAGGTTCACTGCGATATATCCCACACTGACACTGCGATATACTCCACACTGTCACTGCAATACACCCCACACTGTCACTGGGATACACCCCACACTGTCACTGCAATACACCCCAAAGTGGCACTGTGATATACCCCACACTGACACTGCGATATTTCCCACACCGTCACTGCGATATACCCCACACCTTCACTTCAATAAACACCACACTGTCACTGCGATACACCCCAAACTGTCACAGCGATACACCCCACAGTGGCACTGTGATACACTCCACACTGTCACTGCAATACACCACAGAATGGCACTGCGATACACCCCACACGGTCACTGCGATATACCCCACACTGTCACTGCGATACACTCCACACTTTCACTGCAATATACCTCACACTGTCACTGGGATACACCCCACACTGTCACTGCAATATACCTCACACTGTCACTGCGAGACACCCCACACTGACACTGCAACAAACCCCACACTGTCACTGCAGTATACCCCACACTCTCACTGCGATACACCCCACACCTTCACTGCAATATACCTCACACTGTCACTGGGATACACACCACACTGTCACTGCAATATACCTCACACTGTCACTGCGAGACACCCCACACTGACACTGCAACAAACCCCACACTGTCACTGCAGTATACCCCACACTGTCACTGCGATACACCCCACACTGTCACTGCGATACACCCCACACTGTCACTGCGATATACCCCACACTGACACTGCGATATAACCCACAATGACACTGCGATATACCCCACACTGTCTCTGCGATATACCCCACACTGTCACTGCGATATACCCCACACCGTCACTGCGATATACCCCACACTGTCAATGCGATATACCCCACACTGACACTGCAATATACCCCACACCGTCACTGCGATACACCCCACACTGTCACTGCGATATACCCCACACTGTCACTGCGATATACCCCACACTGTCACTGCAACACACCCCACACTGTCACTGCAATATACCCCACACTGTCACTGCGATATACCCCACACTGTCACTGCAACACACCCCACACTGTCACTGCAATATACCCCACACTGTCACTGCGATATACCCCACACTGTCACTGCGATATACCCCACACTGACACTGCGATATACCCCACACTGTCACTGCAACACACCCCACACTGTCACTGCAATATACCCCACACTGTCACTGCAATATACTCCACACTGTCACAGCGATATACCCACACTGTCAGTGCAATATACCCCACACTGACACTGCGATATACTCCACACTGACACTGCAATATACCCCACACTGACACTGCGATATACTCCACACTGACACTGCGATACACCCCACACTGTCACTGCGATACATCCCACACTGTCACTGCGATATACCCCACACTGTCACTGCGATATACCCCACACTGTCACTGCGATATACCCCACACTGTCACTGCGATATATCCCACACTGACACTGCGATATACTCCACACTGTCACTGCAATACACCCCACACTGTCACTGGGATACACCCCACACTGTCACTGCAATACACCCCAAAGTGGCACTGTGATATACCCCACACTGACACTGCGATATTTCCCACACCGTCACTGCGATATACCCCACACCTTCACTTCAATACACACCACACCGTCACTGCGATACACCCCAAACTGTCACAGCGATACACCCCACAGTGGCACTGTGATACACTCCAAACTGTCACTGCAATACACCACAGAATGGCACTGCGATACACCCCACACTGTAACTGCGATATACCCCACAGTGTCACTGCAATATACCCCACAATGTCACTGCGATGTACCCCACACTGACACTGCAATATACCCCACACAGACACTGCGATATACCCCACACCGTCACTGCGATATACCCCACACTGTCACTGCGATATACCCCACACTGTCACTGCGATATACCCCACACTGTCACTGCGATATACCCCACACTGACACTGCGATAAACCCCACACCGTCACTGCGATATACCCCACACTATCACTGCGATATACCCCACACTGACACTGCAATATACCCCACACTGTCACTGCGATATACCCCACACCGTCACTGCGATATACCCCACACTGTCACTGCAATATACCCCACACTGTCACTGCAACACACCCCACAATGTCACTGCAATATACTCCACACTGTCACAGCGATATACCCACACTGTCACTGCAATATACCCCACACTGACACTGCGATGTACTCCACACTGACACTGCGATATACCCCACACTGTCACTGCAATATACCCCACACAGACACTGCAATATACCCCACACTGACACTGTGATATACACCCCACACTGACACTGCAATATACCCAACAATGTCACTGCGATATACTCCACACTGACACTGCAATATACCCCACACTGACACTGCAATATACCCCACACAGACACTGCGATATACCCCACACTGACACTGTGATATACCCCACACTGACACTGCAATATACGCCACACTGTCACTGCGATATACCCCACACTGACACTGCGATACACCCCACTCTGTCACTGCGATATAGCCCACACTGACACTGCGATATACCCCACACTGACACTGCAATACACCCCACACTGTCACTGCGCTATACCCCACACTGACACTGCGCTATACCCCACACTGAGACCGCAATATACTCCACACTGACACTGCGATATACACCACACTGTCACTGCAATATACCCCACACAGACACTGCAATACACCCCACACTGACACTGCAATATACCCCACACTGACACTGCAATATACCCCACACTGACACTGCAATATACCCCACACTGTCAATGCGATATACCCACACTGTCACTGCAATATACACCACACTGACACTGCAATACACCCCACACTGACACTGCAATATACCCCACACTGACACTGCAATATACCCCACACTGACAGTGCGATATACCCACACTGTCACTGCAATATACCCCACACTGACACTGCAATACACCCCACACTAACACTGCAATATACCCCACACTGACACTGCGATATACCCCACACTGTCACTGCAATATACCCCACAAAGACACTGCAATATACCCCACACTGACACTGCAATATACTCCACACTGACACTGCAATATACCCCACACTGACACTGCGATATACCCCACACTGTCACTGCGATATACACCACACTGTCACTGCGATATACCCCACACTGTCACTGCAATATACCCCACAAAGACACTGCAATATACCCCACACAGACACTGCAATGTACCCCACACTGACAGTGCGATATACCCCACACTGACACTGCGATATGCCCCACACTGACACTGCGATATACCCCACACTGTCACTGTGATACACCACACACTGACACTGCGATACACCCCACACTGACACTGCAATATACCCCACACTGACACTGCCATATACCCCACACTGACACTGCAATATACCCCACACTGTCACTGCGATATAGACCACACTGTCACTGCGATATACCCCACACTGTCACTGCAATATACCCCACACTGTCTCTGCAATATACCCCACACTGTCTCTGCGATATAACCCACATTGCCACTGCAACACACCCCACACTGTCACTGCCATATACCCCACACTGTCACTGCGATATACCCCACACTGTCACTGCGATATAGACCACACTGACACTGCAATACACTCCACACTGTCACTGCGATACACCCCACACTGACACTGCAATATACTCCACACTGACACTGCAATATATCCCACACTGACACTGCAATATACCCCACACTGACACTGCAATATACCCCACACTGTCACTGCAATATACCCCACACTGTCACTGCGATATACCCCACACTGTCACTGCAATATACCCCACACTGTCACTGCAATATACCCCACACTGTCACTGCAATATACCCCACACTGTCACTGTGATATACCCCACACTGTAACTGCAATATACCCCACACTGACACTGCGATATACCCCACACTGTCACAGGGACACACCCCACAATGTCACTGCGATACACCCCACACTGTCACTGCAATATACCTCACACTGTCACTGGGATACACCCCACACTGTCACTGCGATACACCCCACACTGTCACTGCAATATACCCCACACTGTCACTGCGATATACCCCACACTGTCACTGCGATACACCCCACACTCTCACTGCGATACATCCCACACTGTCACTGCGATATACCCCACACTGTCACTGCGATATACCCCACACTGTCACTGCGATACACCCCACACTGTCACTGCGATACATCCCACACTGTCAGTGTGATATACCCCACACTGTCACTGCAACACACCCCACACTGTCACTGCAATATACCCCACACTGTCACTGCGATATACCCCACACTGTCACTGCGATATACCCCACACTGACACTGCGATATACCCCACACTGTCACTGCAACACACCCCACACTGTCACTGCAATATACCCCACACTGTCACTGCAATATACTCCACACTGTCACAGCGATATACCCACACTGTCAGTGCAATATACCCCACACTGACACTGCGATATACTCCACACTGACACTGCAATATACCCCACACTGACACTGCGATATACTCCACACTGACACTGCGATACACCCCACACTGTCACTGCGATACATCCCACACTGTCACTGCGATATACCCCACACTGTCACTGCGATATACCCCACACTGTCACTGCGATATACCCCACACTGTCACTGCGATATATCCCACACTGACACTGCGATATACTCCACACTGTCACTGCAATACACCCCACACTGTCACTGGGATACACCCCACACTGTCACTGCAATACACCCCAAAGTGGCACTGTGATATACCCCACACTGACACTGCGATATTTCCCACACCGTCACTGCGATATACCCCACACCTTCACTTCAATACACACCACACCGTCACTGCGATACACCCCAAACTGTCACAGCGATACACCCCACAGTGGCACTGTGATACACTCCAAACTGTCACTGCAATACACCACAGAATGGCACTGCGATACACCCCACACTGTAACTGCGATATACCCCATAGTGTCACTGCAATATACCCCACAATGTCACTGCGATGTACCCCACACTGACACTGCAATATACCCCACACAGACACTGCGATATACCCCACACTGACACTGTGATATACCCCACACTGACACTGCAATATACGCCACACTGTCACTGCGATATACCCCACACTGACACTGCGATACACCCCACTCTGTCACTGCGATATAGCCCACACTGACACTGCGATATACCCCACACTGACACTGCAATACACCCCACACTGTCACTGCGCTATACCCCACACTGACACTGCGCTATACCCCACACTGAGACCGCAATATACTCCACACTGACACTGCGATATACACCACACTGTCACTGCAATATACCCCACACAGACACTGCAATACACCCCACACTGACACTGCAATATACCCCACACTGACACTGCAATATACCCCACACTGTCAATGCGATATACCCACACTGTCACTGCAATATACACCACACTGACACTGCAATACACCCCACACTGACACTGCAATATACCCCACACTGACACTGCAATATACCCCACACTGACAGTGCGATATACCCACACTGTCACTGCAATATACCCCACACTGACACTGCAATACACCCCACACTAACACTGCAATATACCCCACACTGACACTGCGATATACCCCACACTGTCACTGCAATATACCCCACAAAGACACTGCAATATACCCCACACTGACACTGCAATATACTCCACACTGACACTGCAATATACCCCACACTGACACTGCGATATACCCCACACTGTCACTGCGATATACACCACACTGTCACTGCGATATACCCCACACTGTCACTGCAATATACCCCACAAAGACACTGCAATATACCCCACACAGACACTGCAATGTACCCCACACTGACAGTGCGATATACCCCACACTGACACTGCGATATGCCCCACACTGACACTGCGATATACCCCACACTGTCACTGTGATATACCACACACTGACACTGCGATACACCCCACACTGACACTGCAATATACCCCACACTGACACTGCCATATACCCCACACTGACACTGCAATATACCCCACACTGTCACTGCGATATAGACCACACTGTCACTGCGATATACCCCACACTGTCACTGCAATATACCCCACACTGTCTCTGCAATATACCCCACACTGTCTCTGCGATATAACCCACATTGCCACTGCAACACACCCCACACTGTCACTGCCATATACCCCACACTGTCACTGCGATATAGACCACACTGACACTGCAATACACTCCACACTGTCACTGCGATACACCCCACACTGACACTGCAATATACTCCACACTGACACTGCAATATATCCCACACTGACACTGCAATATACCCCACACTGACACTGCAATATACCCCACACTGTCACTGCAATATACCCCACACTGTCACTGCAATATACCCCACACTGTCACTGCAATATACCCCACACTGTCACTGTGATATACCCCACACTGTAACTGCAATATACCCCACACTGACACTGCGATATACCCCACACTGTCACAGGGACACACCCCACAATGTCACTGCGATACACCCCACACTGTCACTGCAATATACCTCACACTGTCACTGGGATACACCCCACACTGTCACTGCGATACACCCCACACTGTCACTGCAATATACCCCACACTGTCACTGCGATATACCCCACACTGTCACTGCGATACACCCCACACTGTCACTGCGATACATCCCACACTGTCACTGCGATATACCCCACACTGTCACTGCGATATACCCCACACTGTCACTGCGATACACCCCACACTGTCACTGCGATACATCCCACACTGTCAGTGTGATATACCCCACACTGTCACTGCAACACACCCCACACTGTCACTGCAATATACCCCACACTGTCACTGCGATATACCCCACACTGTCACTGCGATATACCCCACACTGACACTGCGATATACCCCACACTGTCACTGCAACACACCCCACACTGTCACTGCAATATACCCCACACTGTCACTGCAATATACTCCACACTGTCACAGCGATATACCCACACTGTCAGTGCAATATACCCCACACTGACACTGCGATATACTCCACACTGACACTGCAATATACCCCACACTGACACTGCGATATACTCCACACTGACACTGCGATACACCCCACACTGTCACTGCGATACATCCCACACTGTCACTGCGATATACCCCACACTGTCACTGCGATATACCCCACACTGTCACTGCGATATACCCCACACTGTCACTGCGATATATCCCACACTGACACTGCGATATACTCCACACTGTCACTGCAATACACCCCACACTGTCACTGGGATACACCCCACACTGTCACTGCAATACACCCCAAAGTGGCACTGTGATATACCCCACACTGACACTGCGATATTTCCCACACCGTCACTGCGATATACCCCACACCTTCACTTCAATACACACCACACCGTCACTGCGATACACCCCAAACTGTCACAGCGATACACCCCACAGTGGCACTGTGATACACTCCAAACTGTCACTGCAATACACCACAGAATGGCACTGCGATACACCCCACACTGTAACTGCGATATACCCCACAGTGTCACTGCAATATACCCCACAATGTCACTGCGATGTACCCCACACTGACACTGCAATATACCCCACACTGACACTGCGATATACCCCACACCGTCACTGCGATATACCCCACACTGTCACTGCGATATACCCCACACTGTCACTGCGATATACCCCACACTGTCACTGCGATATACCCCACACTGACACTGCGATAAACCCCACACCGTCACTGCGATATACCCCACACTATCACTGCGATATACCCCACACTGACACTGCAATATACCCCACACTGTCACTGCGATATACCCCACACCGTCACTGCGATATACCCCACACTGTCACTGCAATATACCCCACACTGTCACTGCAACACACCCCACAATGTCACTGCAATATACTCCACACTGTCACAGCGATATACCCACACTGTCACTGCAATATACCCCACACTGACACTGCGATGTACTCCACACTGACACTGCGATATACCCCACACTGTCACTGCAATATACCCCACACAGACACTGCAATATACCCCACACTGACACTGTGATATACACCCCACACTGACACTGCAATATACCCAACAATGTCACTGCGATATACTCCACACTGACACTGCAATATACCCCACACTGACACTGCAATATACCCCACACAGACACTGCGATATACCCCACACTGACACTGTGATATACCCCACACTGACACTGCAATATACGCCACACTGTCACTGCGATATACCCCACACTGACACTGCGATACACCCCACTCTGTCACTGCGATATAGCCCACACTGACACTGCGATATACCCCACACTGACACTGCAATACACCCCACACTGTCACTGCGATATACCCCACACTGACACTGCAATATACCCCACACTGACACTGCAATACACCCCACACTGTCACTGCGATATACCCCACACTGACACTGCAATATACCCCACACTGACACTGCGCTATACCCCACACTGAGACCGCAATATACTCCACACTGACACTGCGATATACACCACACTGTCACTGCAATATACCCCACACAGACACTGCAATACACCCCACACTGACACTGCAATATACCCCACACTGACACTGCAATATACCCCACACTGACACTGCAATATACCCCACACTGTCAATGCGATATACCCACACTGTCACTGCAATATACCCCACACTGACACTGCAATACACCCCACACTGACACTGCAATATACCCCACACTGACACTGCAATATACCCCACACTGACAGTGCGATATACCCACACTGTCACTGCAATATACCCCACACTGACACTGCAATACACCCCACACTAACACTGCAATATACCCCACACTGACACTGCGATATACCCCACACTGTCACTGCAATATACCCCACAAAGACACTGCAATATACCCCACACTGACACTGCAATATACTCCACACTGACACTGCAATATACCCCACACTGACACTGCGATATACCCCACACTGTCACTGCGATATACACCACACTGTCACTGCGATATACCCCACACTGTCACTGCAATATACCCCACAAAGACACTGCAATATACCCCACACAGACACTGCAATGTACCCCACACTGACAGTGCGATATACCCCACACTGACACTGCGATATGCCCCACACTGACACTGCGATATACCCCACACTGTCACTGTGATATACCACACACTGACACTGCGATACACCCCACACTGACACTGCAATATACCCCACACTGACACTGCCATATACCCCACACTGACACTGCAATATACCCCACACTGTCACTGCGATATAGACCACACTGTCACTGCGATATACCCCACACTGTCACTGCAATATACCCCACACTGTCTCTGCAATATACCCCACACTGTCTCTGCGATATAACCCACATTGCCACTGCAACACACCCCACACTGTCACTGCCATATACTCCACACTGTCACTGCGATACACCCCACACTGACACTGCAATATACTCCACACTGACACTGCAATATATCCCACACTGACACTGCAATATACCCCACACTGACACTGCAATATACCCCACACTGTCACTGCAATATACCCCACACTGTCACTGCGATATACCCCACACTGTCACTGCAATATACCCCACACTGTCACTGCAATATACCCCACACTGTCACTGCAATATACCCCACACTGTCACTGTGATATACCCCACACTGTAACTGCAATATACCCCACACTGACACTGCGATATACCCCACACTGTCACAGGGACACACCCCACAATGTCACTGCGATACACCCCACACTGTCACTGCAATATACCTCACACTGTCACTGGGATACACCCCACACTGTCACTGCGATACACCCCACACTGTCACTGCAATATACCCCACACTGTCACTGCGATGTACCCCACACTGTCACTGCGATACACCCCACACTGTCACTGCGATACATCCCACACTGTCACTGCGATATACCCCACACTGTCACTGCGATATACCCCACACTGTCACTGCGATACACCCCACACTGTCACTGCGATACATCCCACACTGTCAGTGCGATATACCCCACACTGTCACTGCAACACACCCCACACTGTCACTGCAATATACCCCACACTGTCACTGCGATATACCCCACACTGTCACTGCGATATACCCCACACTGACACTGCGATATACCCCACACTGTCACTGCAACACACCCCACACTGTCACTGCAATATACCCCACACTGTCACTGCAATATACTCCACACTGTCACAGCGATATACCCACACTGTCAGTGCAATATACCCCACACTGACACTGCGATATACTCCACACTGACACTGCAATATACCCCACACTGACACTGCGATATACTCCACACTGACACTGCGATACACCCCACACTGTCACTGCGATACATCCCACACTGTCACTGCGATATACCCCACACTGTCACTGCGATATACCCCACACTGACACTGCGATATACCCCACACTGACACTGCGATATACCCCACACTGTCACTGCAATATACCCCACACTGTCACTGCGATATATCCCACACTGACACTGCGATATACTCCGCACTGTCACTGCAATACACCCCACACTGTCACTGGGATACACCCCACACTGTCACTGCAATACACCCCAAAGTGCCACTGTGATATACCCCACACTGACACTGCGATATTTCCAATACCGTCACTGCGATATACCCACACCTTCACTTCAATACACACCACACTGTCACTGTGATACACCCCAAACTGTCACAGCGATACACCCCACACTGTCACTGCGATACACCCCACACCGTCACTGCGATATACCCCACACTGACACTGCAATATAACCCACAATGACACTGCGATGTACCCCACAGTGTCACTGTGATACACCCCACACTGTCGCTGCGATATACCTCACACTGTCACTGCGATATACCCCACACTGTCACTGCAATATACCCCACACCTTCACAGCGATACACCCCACACTGTCACTGCAATATGCGCCACACTGTCTCTGCGATATACCCCACACTGTCACTGCGATATACCCCACACCGTCACTGCGATATACCCCACACTGTCAATGCGATATACCCCACACTGACACTGCAATATACCCCACACTGTCACTGCGATATACCCCACACTGTCACTGCGATATACCCGACACTGTCAGTGCGATATACCCCACACTGTCACTGCAATATACCCCACACTGTCACTGCAACACACCCCACAATGTCACTGCAATATACTCCACACTGTCACAGCGATATACCCACACTGTCACTGCCATATACCCCACACTGACACTGCGATATACTCCACACTGACACTGCGATATACCCCACACTGTCACTGCAATATACCCCACACAGACAATGCAATATACCCCACACTGACACTGTGATATACCCCACACTGACACTGCAATATACCCCACAATGTCACTGCGATATACTCCACACTGACACTGCGATATACCCCACACTGACACTGCAATATACCCCACACAGACACTGCAATATACCCCACACTGACACTGTGATATACCCCACACTGACACTGCAATATACCCCACACCGTCACTGCGATATACCCCACACTGACACTGCGATACACCCCACACAGTCACTGCGATATACCCCACACTGACACTGCAATATACCCCACACTGTCACTGCAATATACCCACACTGTCACTGCGATATACCCCACACTGAGACCGCAACATACTCCACACTGACACTGCGATATACACCACACTGTCACTGCAATATACCCCACACAGACACTGCAATACACCCCACACTGACACTGCGATATACACCACACTGACACTGCGATATACACCACACTGTCACTGCAATATACCCCACACAGACACTGCAATACACCCCACACTGACACTGCAATATACCCCACACTGACACTGCAATATACCCCACACTGTCAATGCGATATACCCACACTGTCACTGCGATATACCCCACACTGACACTGCAATATACCCCACACTGTCACTGCGATATACCCACACTGTCACTGCGATATACCCCACACTGACACTGCGATATACCCCACACTGTCACTGCGATATACCCCACACCGTCACTGCGACATACCCCACACTGACACTGCGATATACCCCACACTGTCACTGCGATATACGCCACACTGACACTGCGATATACCCACACTGTCACTGCGATATACCCCACACTGACACTGCGATATACCCCACACTGTCACTGCGATATACCCCACACTGACACTGCGATATACCCCACACTGTCACTGCGATATACCCCACACAGTCACTGCGATACATCCCACACTGTCACTGCAATATACCCCACACTGACACTGCAATACACCCCACACCGACACTGCAATATACCCCACACTGACACTGCAATATACCCCACACTGACAGTGCGATATACCCCACACTGTCACTGCAATATACCCCACACTGACACTGCAATACACCCCACACTGACACTGCAATATACCCCACACTGACACTGCAATATACCCCACACTGTCACTGCGATATACACATACTGTCACTGCAATACACCCCACACTGAGACTGCAATATACCCCACAGTCACTGCGATATACCCACACTGTCACTGCGATATACCCCACACTGACACTGCGATATACCCCACACTGACACTGCGATATACCCCACTTTGTCACTGCAATATACCCCACACTGACACTGCAATACACCACACACTGACGCTGCAATACACCCCACACTGACACTGCAATATACCCCACACTGACACTGCAATACACCCCACACTGACACTGCAATATACCCCACACTGACACTGCAATATACCCCACACTGTCACTGCGATATACCCACACTGTCACTGCGATATACCCCACACTGACACTGCGATATACCCCACACTGACACTGCGATATATCCCACACTGACACTGCGATATACCCCACACTGACACTGCGATATACCCCACTTTGTCACTGCAATATACCCCACACTGACACTGCAATACACCACACACTGACACTGCAATACACCCCACACTGACACTGCAATATACCCCACACTGACACTGCAATACACCCCACACTGACACTGCAATATACCCCACACTGACACTGCAATATACCCCACACTGACACTGCGATACACCCCACACTGTCACTGCGATATACACCACACTGTCACTGCGATATACCCCACACTGACACTGCGATATACCCCACACTGTCACTGCGATATACCCCACACTGTCACTGCAATATACCCCACAAAGACACTGCAATATACCCCAAACAGACACTGCAATATACCCCACACTGACAGTGCGATATACCCACACTGTCACTGCGATATACCCCACACTGACACTGCGATATACCCCACACTGACACTGCGATATACCCCACACTGTCACTGCGATATACCCCACAAAGACACTGCAATATACCCCACAAAGACACTGCAATATACCCCACACTGACAGTGCGATATACCCCACACTGACAGTGCGATATGCCCCACACTGACACTGCGATATACCTCACACTGTCACTGTGATATACCACACACTGACACTGTGACATACACCACACTGACACTGCAATATACTCCACACTGACACTGCAATATACCCCACACTGACACTGCAATATACCCCACACTGTCACTGCGATATACACCACACTGTCACTGCGATATACACCACACTGTCACTGCAATATACCCCACAAAGACATTGCAATATACCCCACACAGACATTGCAATGTACCCCACACTGACAGTGCGATATACCCCACACTGACACTGCGATATGCCCCACACTGACACTGCGATATACCCCACACTGTCACTGTGATATACCACACACTGACACTGCGATACACCCCACACTGTCACTGCAAAACACCCCACACTGTCACTGCGATACACTCCACACTGACACTGCAATATACCCCACACTGACACTGCAATATACCCCACACAGACACTGCAATATACCCCACACAGACACTGCAATATACCCCACACAGACACTGCAATATACCCCACACTGACACTGCAATATACCCCACACAGACACTGCAATATACTCCACACTGACACTGCAATATACCCCACACTGTCACTGCGATATACACCACACTGTCACTGCGATATACCCCACACTGTCACTGCAATATACCCCACACTGTCTCTGCAATATACCCCACACTGTCTCTGCGATATAACCCACATTGCCACTGCAACACACCCCACACTGTAACTGCCATATACCCCACACTGTCACTGCGATACACCCCACACTGACACTGCAATATACTCCACACTGACACTGCAATATATCCCACACTGACACTGCAATATACCCCACACTGACACTGCAATATACCCCACACTGACACTGCAATATACCACACACTGACACTGCGATACACCCCACACTGTCACTGCAAAACACCCCACACTGTCACTGCGATACACTCCACACTGACACTGCAATATACCCCACACTGACACTGCAATATACCCCACACAGACACTGCAATATACCCCACACAGACACTGCAATATACCCCACACAGACACTGCAATATACCCCACACTGACACTGCAATATACCCCACACAGACACTGCAATATACTCCACACTGACACTGCAATATACCCCACACTGTCACTGCGATATACACCACACTGTCACTGCGATATACCCCACACTGTCACTGCAATATACCCCACACTGTCTCTGCAATATACCCCACACTGTCTCTGCGATATAACCCACATTGCCACTGCAACACACCCCACACTGTAACTGCCATATACCCCACACTGTCACTGCGATACACCCCACACTGACACTGCAATATACTCCACACTGACACTGCAATATATCCCACACTGACACTGCAATATACCCCACACTGACACTGCAATATACCCCACACTGACACTGCAATATACCCCACACTGTCACTGCGATATACCCCACACTGTCACTGCAGTATACCCCACACTGTCACTGTGATATACCCCACACTGTCACTGTGATATACCCCACACTGTAACTGCAATATACCCCACACTGACACTGCGATATACCCCACACAGAAACTGCAATATACCCCACACTGATACTGCGATATACCCCACACTGTCACTGCGATATACCCCACACTGTCACTGCGATATATCCCACACTGACACTGTGATACACCCCACACTGACACTGCGATATACCTCACACTGTCACTGCAATACGCCCCACACTGTCACAGGGGCACACCCCACAATGTCACTGCGATACACCCCACACTGTCACTGCGATATATCCCACACAGTCACTGCAATATACCCCACACTGTCACTGCGATATACCCCACACTGTCACTGCAATACACCCCACACTGTCACTGCGATACATCCAACACTGTCACTGCGATATACCCCACACTGTCACTGCGATATACCCCACACTGTCACTGCGATATACCCCACACTGTCACTGCGATATACCCCACACTGTCACTGCGATATATCCCACACTGACACTGCGATATACTCCACACTGTCACTGCGATATACCCCACACTGTCACTGGGATACACCCCACAGACACTGCAATACACCCCAAAGTGGCACTGTGATATACCCCACACTGACACTGCGATATTTCCCACACCGTCACTGCGATATACCCCACACCTTCACTTCAATACACACCACACTGTCACTGCGATACACCCCAAACTGTCACAGCGATACACCCCACAGTGGCACTGTGATACACTCCACACTGTCACTGCAATACACCACAGAATGGCACTGCGATACACCCCACACGGTCACTGCGATATACCCCACACTGTCACTGCGATACACTCCACACTTTCACTGCAATATACCTCACACTGTCACTGCAATATACCTCACACTGTCACTGCGAGACACCCCACACTGACACTGCAACAAACCCCACACTGTCACTGCATTATACCCGACACTCTCACTGCGATACACCCCACACCTTCACTGCAATACACCCCACACTGTCACTGCGATACACCCCACACTGTCACTGCGATACACCCCACACTGTCACTGCGATATACCCCACACTGACACTGCGATATAACCCACAATGACACTGCGATGTACCCCACAGTGTCACTGTGATACACCCCACACTGTCGCTGCGATATACCTCACACTGTCACTGCGATATACCCCACACTGTCACTGCGATACACCCCACACTGTCACTGTGATACACCCCACACTGTCACTGCGATACACCCCACACTGTCACTGCGATATACCCCACACTGACACTGCGATATACCGCACAGTGTCACTGCAATATACCCCACACCGTCACAGCGATACACCCCACAGTGTCACTGCAATATGCGCCACACTGTCTCTGCGATATACCCCACACTGACACTGCGATATACCGCACAGTGTCACTGCAATATACCCCACACCGTCACAGCGATACACCCCACAGTGTCACTGCAATATGCGCCACACTGTCACTGCGATATACCCCACACCGTCACTGCGATATACCCCACACTGTCAATGCGATATACCCCACACTGACACTGCAATATACCCCACACTGTCACTGCAATATACCGCACACTGACACTGCCACACACCCCACAACGTCACTGCAATATACTCCACACTGTCACAGCGATATACCCACACTGTCACTGCAATATACCCCACACTGACACTGCGATATACTCCACACTGACACTGCGATATACCCCACACTGTCACTGCAATACACCCCACACTGTCACTGCGATACATCCCACACTGTCACTGCGATATACCCCACACTGTCACTGCGATATACCCCACACTGTCACTGCGATATACCCCACACTGTCACTGCGATATATCCCACACTGACACTGCGATATACTCCACACTGTCACTGCAATACACCCCACACTGTCACTGGGATACACCCCACACTGTCACTGCAATACACCCCAAAGTGGCACTGTGATATACCCCACACTGACACTGCGATATTTCCCACACTGTCAATGCGATATACCCCACACTGTCAATGCGATATACCCCACACCGTCACTGCGATATACCCGACACTGTCACTGCGATATACCCCACACTGTCACTGCAATATACCCCACAATGTCACTGCAATATACTCCACACTGTCACAGCGATATACCCACACTGTCACTGCAATATACCCCACACTGTCACTGCGATATACCCCACAATGTCACTGCAATATACTCCACACTGTCACAGCGATATACCCACACTGTCACTGCAATATACCCCACACTGTCACTGCGATATACTCCACACAGACACTGCGATATACCCCACACTGTCACTGCAATACACCCCACACTGTCACTGCGATACATCCCACACTGTCACTGCGATATACCCCACACTGTCACTGCGATATACCCCACACTGTCACTGCGATATACCCCACACTGTCACTGCGATATACTCCACACTGTCACTGCAATACACCCCACACTGTCACTGGGATACACCCCACACTGTCACTGCAATACACCCCAAAGTGGCACTGTGATATACCCCACACTGACACTGCGATATTTCCCACACCGTCACTGCGATATACCCCACACCTTCACTTCAATACACACCACATTGTCACTGCGATACACCCCAAACTGTCACAGCGATACACCCCACAGTGGCACTGTGATACACTCCACACTGTCACTGCAATACACCACAGAATGGCACTGCGATACACCCCACACTGTCACTGCGATATACCCCACACTGTCACTGCGATACACTCCACACTTTCACTGCAATATACCTCACACTGTCACTGGTATACACCCCACACTGTCACTGCGATACACCCCACACTGTCACTGCAATATACCTCACACTGTCACTGCGAGACACCCCACACTGACACTGCAACAAACCCCACACTGTCACTGCGATACACCCCACACTGTCACTGCGATATACCCCACACTGACACTGCGATATAACCCAAAATGACACTGCAATATACCCCACACTGTCACTGCGATATACCCCACACTGACACTGCGATACACCCCACACAGTCACTGCAATATACCCCACACTGACACTGCAATATACCCCACACTGTCACTGCGATATACCCCACACTGTCACTGCAATATACCCCACACTGTCACTGCGATATACACCACACTGTCACTGCAATATACCCCACACAGACACTGCAATGTACCCCACACTGACAGTGCGATATACCCCACACTGACACTGCGATATGCCCCACACTGACACTGCGATATACCCCACACTGTCACTGTGATATACCACACACTGACACTGCGATACACCCCACACTGTCACTGCAAAACACCCCACACTGTCACTGCGATACACTCCACACTGACACTGCAATATACCCCACACTGACACTGCAATATACCCCACACAGACACTGCAATATACCCCACACAGACACTGCAATATACCCCACACAGACACTGCAATATACCCCACACTGACACTGCAATATACCCCACACAGACACTGCAATATACTCCACACTGACACTGCAATATACCCCACACTGTCACTGCGATATACACCACACTGTCACTGCGATATACCCCACACTGTCACTGCAATATACCCCACACTGTCTCTGCAATATACCCCACACTGTCTCTGCGATATAACCCACATTGCCACTGCAACACACCCCACACTGTAACTGCCATATACCCCACACTGTCACTGCGATACACCCCACACTGACACTGCAATATACTCCACACTGACACTGCAATATATCCCACACTGACACTGCAATATACCCCACACTGACACTGCAATATACCCCACACTGACACTGCAATATACCCCACACTGTCACTGCGATATACCCCACACTGTCACTGCAGTATACCCCACACTGTCACTGTGATATACCCCACACTGTCACTGTGATATACCCCACACTGTAACTGCAATATACCCCACACTGACACTGCGATATACCCCACACAGAAACTGCAATATACCCCACACTGATACTGCGATATACCCCACACTGTCACTGCGATATACCCCACACTGTCACTGCGATATATCCCACACTGACACTGTGATACACCCCACACTGACACTGCGATATACCTCACACTGTCACTGCAATACGCCCCACACTGTCACAGGGACACACCCCACAATGTCACTGCGATACACCCCACACTGTCACTGCGATATATCCCACACAGTCACTGCAATATACCCCACACTGTCACTGCGATATACCCCACACTGTCACTGCAATACACCCCACACTGTCACTGCGATACATCCAACACTGTCACTGCGATATACCCCACACTGTCACTGCGATATACCCCACACTGTCACTGCGATATACCCTACACTGTCACTGCGATATACCCCACAATGTCACTGCGATATATCCCACACTGACACTGCGATATACTCCACACTGTCACTGCAATACACCCCACACTGTCACTGGGATACACCCCACACTGTCACTGCGATATACCCCAAAGTGGCACTGTGATATACCCCACACTGACACTGCGATATTTCCCACACCGTCACTGCGATATACCCCACACCTTCACTTCAATACACACCACACTGTCACTGCGATACACCCCAAACTGTCACAGCGATACACCCCACAGTGGCACTGTGATACACTCCACACTGTCACTGCAATACACCACAGAATGGCACTGCGATACACCCCACACGGTCACTGCGATATACCCCACACTGTCACTGCGATACACTCCACACTTTCACTGCAATATACCTCACACTGTCACTGCAATATACCTCACACTGTCACTGCGAGACACCCCACACTGACACTGCAACAAACCCCACACTGTCACTGCATTATACCCCACACTCTCACTGCGATACACCCCACACCTTCACTGCAATACACCCCACACTGTCACTGCGATACACCCCACACTGTCACTGCGATACACCCCACACTGTCACTGCGATATACCCCACACTGACACTGCAATATACCCCACACTCTCACTGCGATACACCCCACACCTTCACTGCAATACACCCCACACTGTCACTGCGATATACCCCACACTGACAGTACGATATAACCCACAATGACACTGCGATGTACCCCACAGTGTCACTGTGATACACCCCACACTGTCGCTGCGATATACCCCACACTGTCACTGCGATATACCCCACACTGACACTGCGATATACCCCACACTGTCACTGCGATATACCGCACAGTGTCACTGCAATATACCCCACACCGTCACAGCGATATACCCCACACTGTCACTGCAATATGTGCCACACTGTCTCTGCGATATACCCCACACTGACACTGCGATATACCCCACACCGTCACTGCGATATACCCCACACCGTCACTGCGATATACCCCACACTGTCACTGCGATATACCCCACACAGTCACTGCGATATACCCCACAGTGTCACTGCAATATACCCCACACTGTCTCTGCAATATACCCCACACTGTCTCTGCAATATACCCCACACTGTCACTGTGATATACCCCACACTGTCACTGCAACATACTCCACACTGTCACAGCGATATACTCCACACTGACACTGCAACACACCCCACACTGTCACTGCAATACACCCAACACTGACACTGCAATACACCCAACACTGACACTGCAATACACCCCACACTGACACTGCAATATACCCCACACTGACACTGCAATACACCCCACACTGACACTGCAATACACCCCACACTGACACTGCGATATACCCCACACTGTCACTGCAATATACCCCACACTGTCACTGCAATATACCCCACACTGTCACTGCAATATACCCCACACTGTCTCTGCAATACACCCCACACTGTCACTGCAATAGACCCCACACTGTCACTGCAATATACCCCACACTGTCTCTGCAATACACCCCACGTTGTCACTGCAATACACCCCACACTGTCACTGCAATATACCCCACACTGTCACTGCAATATACCCCACACTGTCACTGCAATACACCCCACACTGTCTCTGCAATACACCCCACACTGTCACTGCAATATACCCCACACTGTCTCTGCAATATACCCCACACTGTCACTGCAATATACCCCACACTGTCTCTGCAATACACCCCACACTGTCACTGCAATATACCCCACACTGTCACTGCAATATACCCCACACTGTCTCTGCAATATACCCCACACTGTCACTGCAATATACCCCACACTGACACTGCAACACACCCCACACTGTCACGGCAATATACCCCACACTGACACTGCGATGTACCCCACACTGTCACTGCAATATACCCCACACTGTCACTGCAACACACCCCACACTGACACTGTGATATACGCTACACTGTAACTGCAATATACCCCACACTGATACTGCGATATACCCCACACTGTCACTGCGATATACGCTACACTGTCACTGCAATATACACCACACTGATACTGCGATATACCCCACACAATCACTGCGATATATCCCACACTGACACTGCAATACACCCCACACTGACACTGCAATATATCCCACACTGACACTGCAATATACCCCACACTGACACTGCAATACACCCCACACTGACACTGCAATATACCCCACACTGTCACTGCGATATACCCCACACTGTCACAGCAATATACCCCACACTGTCACTGCAATATACCCCACACTGACACTGTAATATACCCCACACTGTCACTGTAATATACCCCACACTGTCACTGTGATCTCCCCCACACTGTAACTGCAATATACCCCACACTGTCACTGCAATACACCCCACACTGTCACTGCGATACACCCCACACTGTCACTGCGATACACCCCACACTGTCACTGCGATATATCCCACACTGTCACTGCAATATACCCCACACTGACACTGCGATATACCCCACACTGTCACTGCGATATACCCCACACTGACACTGCGATATACCCCACACAGAAATTGCAATATACCGCACACTGTCACTGCGATATACGCTACACTGTCACTGCAATATAGCCCACACTGATACTGCGATATACCCCACACTGTCACTGCGATATACCCACACTGTCACTGCGATATATCCCACACTGACACTGTGATACACCCCACACTGACACTGCAATACACCCCACACTGTCACAGGGACACACCCCACACTGTCACTGCGATACACCCCACACTGTCACTGCGATGTACCCCACACTGTCACTGCAACACACCCCACACTGTCACTGTGATATACGCTACACTGTAACTGCAATATACCCCACACTGATACTGCAATATACCCCACACTGTCACTGCGATATACGCGACACTGTCACTGCAATATACCCCACACTGATACTGCGATATACACCACACTGTCACTGCGATATACCCCACACTGTCACTGCGATATATCCCACACTGTCACTGCAATATACCCCACACTGTCACTGCGATATACCCCACACTGACACTGCAATATACCCCACACTGTCACTGCGATATACCCCACACTGTCACTGCGATATACCCCACACTGTCACTGCGATATACCCCACACTGTCACTGGGATATATCCCACACTGACACTGCGATACACCCCACACTGACACTGCAATATATCCCACACTGACACTGCAATATACCCCACACTGACACTGCAATACACCCCACACTGACACTGCAATATATCCCACACTGACACTGCAATATACCCCACACTGACACTGCAATATACCCCAAACTGTCACTGCAATATACCCCACACTGACACTGCAATATACCCCAAACTGTCACTGCAATATACCCCACACTGTCACTGCGATATACCCCACACTGTCACTGCGATATACCCCACACTGTCACTGCGATATACCCCACACTGTCACAGCAATATACCCCACACTGACACTGTAATATACCCCACACTGACACTGTAATCTACCCCACACTGACACTGTAATATACCCCACACTGACACTGTGATATACCCCACACTGTAACTGCAATATACCCCACACTGACACTGCGATATACCCCACACTGACACTGTAATGTACCCCACACTGACACTGTAATATACCCCACACTGACACTGTAATATACCCCACACTGTCACTGTGATATACCCCACACTGTCACTGCGATATACCCCACACTGAAACTGCAATGTACCCCACACTGTCACTGCTATATACGCTACACTGTCACTGCAATATAGCCCACACTGATACTGTGATATACCCCACACTGTCACTGCGATATACCCCACACTGTCACTGCGATATATCCCACACTGACACTGTGATACACCCCACACTGACACTGTGATACACCCCACACTGACACTGCGATATACCTCACACTGTCACTGCAATACACCCCACACTGTCACTGCGATATATCCCACACTGACACTGTGATACACCCCACACTGACACTGCAACATACCTCACACTGTCACTGCAATATACCCCACACTGTCACTGCGGTATACCCCACACTGTCACTGCGATACACCCCACACTGTCACTGCAATATACCTCACACTGTCACTGGGATACACCCCACACTGTCACTGCGATACACCCCACACTGTCACTGCGATATATCCCACACTGTCACTGCAATATACCCCACACTGTCACTCCAATATACCCCACACTGTCACTGCAATACACCCCACACTGTCACTGCGATACATCCCACACTGACACTGCGATATACCCCACACTGTCACTGCGATATACCCCACACTGACACTGCGATATACCCCACACAGAAATTGCAATATACCCCACACTGTCACTGCGATATACGCTACACTGTCACTGCAATATAGCCCACACTGATACTGCGATATACCCCACACTGTCACTGCGATATACCCACACTGTCACTGCGATATATCCCACACTGACACTGTGATACACCCCACACTGACACTGCAATACACCCCACACTGTCACAGGGACACACCCCACACTGTCACTGCGATACACCCCACACTGTCACTGCGATGTACCCCACACTGTCACTGCAACACACCCCACACTGTCACTGTGATATACGCTACACTGTAACTGCAATATACCCCACACTGATACTGCAATATACCCCACACTGTCACTGCGATATACGCGACACTGTCACTGCAATATACCCCACACTGATACTGCGATATACACCACACTGTCACTGCGATATACCCCACACTGTCACTGCGATATATCCCACACTGTCACTGCAATATACCCCACACTGTCACTGCGATATACCCCACACTGTCACTGCAATATACCCCACACTGTCACTGCGATATACCCCACACTGTCACTGGGATATACCCCACACTGTCACTGCGATATATCCCACACTGACACTGCGATATATCCCACACTGACACTGCAATACACCCCACACTGACACTGCAATATATCCCACACTGACACTGCAATATACCCCACACTGACACTGCAATACACCCCACACTGACACTGCAATATATCCGACACTGACACTGCAATATACCCCACACTGACACTGCAATATACCCCACACTGACACTGCAATATACCCCACACTGTCACTGCGATATACCCCACACTGTCACTGCGATATATCCCACACTGTCACTGCGATATACCCCACACTGTCACAGCAATATACCCCACACTGACACTGTAATATACCCCACACTGACACTGTAATATACCCCACACTGACACTGTGATATACCCCACACTGTAACTGCAATATACCCCACACTGACACTGCGATATACCCCACACAGAAACTGCAATATACCCCACACTGTCACTGCGATATACGCTACACTGTCACTGCAATATAGCCCACACTGATACTGCGATATACCCCACACTGTCACTGCGATATACCCCACACTGTCACTGCGATATATCCCACACTGACACTGTGATACACCCCACACTGACACTGTGATACACCCCACACTGACACTGTGATACACCCCACACTGACACTGTGATACACCCCACACTGACACTGCGATATACCTCACACTGTCACTGCAATACGCCCCACACTGTCACAGGGACACACCCCACACTGTCACTGCGATACACCTCACACTGTCACTGCAATATACCTCACACTGTCACTGGGATACATCCCACACTGTCACTGCGATACACCCCACACTGTCACTGCGATATATCCCACACTGTCACTGCAATATACCCCACACTGTCACTGCGATATACCCCACACTGTCACTGCAATATACCCCACACTGTCACTGCGGTATACCCCACACTGTCACTGCGATATACCCCACACTGTCACTGGGATATACCCCACACTGTCACTGCGATATATCCCACACTGACACTGCGATATACTCCACACTGTCACTGCAATACACCCCACACTGTCACTGGGATACACCCCACACTGTCACTGCAATACACCCCAAAGTGGCACTGTGATATACCCCACACTGACACTGCGATATTTCCCACACCGTCACTGCGATATACCCCACACCTTCACTTCAATACACACCACACTGTCACTGTGATACACCCCAAACTGTCACAGCGAAACACCCCACAGTGGCACTGTGATACACTCCACACTGTCACTGCGATACACCACAGAGTGGCACTGCGATACACCCCACACTGTCACTGCGATACACTCCACACTTTCACTGCAATATACCTCACACTGTCACTGGGATACACCCCACGCTGTCACTGCAATATACCTCACACTGTCACTGCGAGACACCCCACACTGACACTGCAACAAACCCCACACTGTCACTGCATTATACCCCACACTCTCACTGCGATACACCCCACACCTTCACTGCAATACACCCCACACTGTCACTGCGATACACCCCACACTGTCACTGCGATACACCCCACACTGTCACTGCGATATACCCCACACTGACACTGCGATATAACCCACAATGACACTGCGATGTACCCCACAGTGTCACTGCAATATACCCCACACTGTCCCTGGGATACACCCCACACTGTCACTGCGATACACCCCACACTGTCACTGCGATATATCCCACACTGTCACTAAAATATACCCCACACTGTCACTGCGATATACCCCACACTGTCACTGCGATATACCCCACACTGTCACTGCGATATATCCCACACTGACACTGCGATATACTCCACACTGTCACTGCGATATACTCCACACTGTCACTGTGATACACCCCAAACTGTCACAGCGATACACCCCACAGTGGCACTGTGATACACTCCACACTGTCACTGCGATACACCACAGAGTGGCACTGCGATATACCCCACACTGTCACTGCAATATACCCCACACTGTCACTGCAATACACCCCACACTGTCACTGCGATACATCCCACACTGTCACTGCGATATACCCCACACTGTCACTGCGATATACCCCACACTGTCACTGCGATATATCCCACACTGACACTGCGATATACTCCACACTGTCACTGCAATATACCCCACACTGTCACTGCGATACACCCCACACTGTCACTGGGATACACCCCACACTGCCACTGCAATACACCCCAAAGTGCCACTGTGATATACCCCACACTGACACTGCGATATTTCCCACACCATCACTGCGATATACCCCACACCGTCACTGCGATATACCCCACACCGTCACTGCGATATACCCCACACTGTCACTGCAATATACCCCACACTGTCACTGCGATACACCCCACACTGTCACTGGGATACACACCACACTGTCACTGCAATACACCCCAAAGTGCCACTGTGATATACCCCACACTGACATTGCGATATTTCCCACACCGTCACTGCGATATACCCCACACCTTCACTTCAATACACACCACACTGTCACTGTGATACACCCCAAACTGTCACAGCGATACACCCCACAGTGGCACTGTGATACACTCCACACTGTCACTGCGATACACCACAGAATGGCACTGCGATACAACCCACAGTGGCACTGCGATACACTCCACACTTTCACTGCAATATACCCCACACTGTCACTGCGATACACCCCACGCTGTCACTGCAACAAACCCCACACTGTCACTGCATTATACCCCACACTCTCACTGCGATACACCCCACACCTTCACTGCGATACACCCCACACTGTCACTGCGATACACCCCACACTGTCACTGCGATACACCCCACACTGTCACAGCGATATACCCCACACTGACACTGCGATATAACCCACAATGACACTGCGATGTACCCCACAGTATCACTGTGATACACCCCACACTGTCGCTGCGATATACCCCTCACTGTCACTGCGATATACCCCACACTGACGCTGCGATATACCCCACACTGACACTGCGATATACCGCACAGTGTCACTGCAATATACCCCACACCGTCACAGCGATATACCCCACACTGTCACTGCAATGTGCGCCACACTGTCTCTGCGATATACCCCACACTGACACTGCGATATACCCCACACCGTCACTGCGATATACCCCACATTGCCACTGCGATATACCTCACACTGACACTGCGATATACCCCACAGTGTCACTGCAATATACCCCACACTGTCTCTGCAATATACCCCACACTGTCACTGTGATATACCCCACACTGTCACTGCAACACACCCCACACTGTCACTGCAATATACTCCACACTGTCACAGCGATATACCCCACACTGACACTGCGATACACCCCACACTGTCACTGCTATATAACCCACACTGACACTGCAATACACCCCACACTGACACTGCAATACACCCCACAGACACTGCAATACACCCCACACTGACACTGCAATATACCCCACACTGACACTGCGATATACCCCACACTGTCACTGCAATATACGCCACACTGTCACTGCAATATACCCCACACTGACACTGCAATATACCCCACACTGTCACTGCAATATACCCCACACTGTCACTGCGATATACCCCACACTGTCACTGCGATATACCCCACACTGTCACTGCGATATACCCCACACTGTCACAGCAATATACCCCACACTGACACTGTAATATACCCCACACTGACACTGTAATATACCCCACACTGACACTGTGTTATACCCCACACTGTAACTGCAATATACCCCACACTGACACTGCGATATACCCCACACTGACACTGTAATATACCCCACACTGACACTGTAATATACCCCACACTGACACTGTAATATACCCCACACTGTCACTGTGATATACCCCACACTGTCTCTGTGATATACCCCACACTGTAACTGCAATATACCCCACACTGACACTGCGATATACCCCACACTGAAACTGCAATGTACCCCACACTGTCACTGCTATATACGCTACACTGTCACTGCAATATAGCCCACACTGATACTGTGATATACCCCACACTGTCACTGCGATATACCCCACACTGTCACTGCGATATATCCCACACTGACACTGTGATACACCCCACACTGACACTGTGATACACCCCACACTGACACTGCGATATACCTCACACTGTCACTGCAATACACCCCACACTGTCACTGCGATATATCCCACACTGACACTGTGATACACCCCACACTGACACTGCAATATACCTCACACTGTCACTGCAATACGCCCCACACTGTCACAGGGACACACCCCACACTGTCACTGCGATACACCCCACACTGTCACTGCAATATACCTCACACTGTCACTGGGATACACCCCACACTGTCACTGCGATACACCCCACACTGTCACTGCGATATATCCCACACTGTCACTGCAATATACCCCACACTGTCACTGCAATATACCCCACACTGTCACTGCAATACACCCCACACTGTCACTGCGATACATCCCACACTGACACTGCGATATACCCCACACTGTCACTGCGATATACCCCACACTGACACTGCGATATACCCCACACAGAAATTGCAATATACCCCACACTGTCACTGCGATATATGCTACACTGTCACTGCAATATAGCCCACACTGATACTGCGATATACCCCACACTGTCACTGCGATATACCCACACTGTCACTGCGATATATCCCACACTGACACTGTGATACACCCCACACTGACACTGCAATACACCCCACACTGTCACAGGGACACACCCCACACTGTCACTGCGATACACCCCACACTGTCACTGCGATGTACCCCACACTGTCACTGCAACACACCCCACACTGTCACTGTGATATACGCTACACTGTAACTGCAATATACCCCACACTGATACTGCAATATACCCCACACTGTCACTGCGATATACGCGACACTGTCACTGCAATATACCCCACACTGATACTGCGATATACACCACACTGTCACTGCGATATACCCCACACTGTCACTGCGATATATCCCACACTGTCACTGCAATATACCCCACACTGTCACTGCGATATACCCCACACTGTCACTGCAATATACCCCACACTGTCACTGCGATATACCCCACACTGTCACTGGGATATACCCCACACTGTCACTGCGATATATCCCACACTGACACTCCGATATATCCCACACTGACACTGCAATACACCCCACACTGACACTGCAATATATCCCACACTGACACTGCAATATACCCCACACTGACACTGCAATACACCCCACACTGACACTGCAATATATCCCACACTGACACTGCAATATACCTCACACTGACACTGCAATATACCCCACACTGTCACTGCAATATACCCCACACTGTCACTGCGATATACCCCACACTGTCACTGCGATATACCCCACACTGTCACAGCAATATACCCCACACTGACACTGTAATATACCCCACACTGACACTGTAATATACCCCACACTGACACTGTGATATACCCCACACTGTAACTGCAATATACCCCACACTGACACTGCGATATACCCCACACAGAAACTGCAATATACCCCACACTGACACTGTGTTATACCCCACACTGTAACTGCAATATACCCCACACTGACACTGCGATATACCCCACACTGACACTGTAATATACCCCACACTGACACTGTAATATACCCCACACTGACACTGTAATATACCCCACACTGTCACTGTGATATACCCCACACTGTCTCTGTGATATACCCCACACTGTAACTGCAATATACCCCACACTGACACTGCGATATACCCCACACTGAAACTGCAATGTACCCCACACTGTCACTGCTATATACGCTACACTGTCACTGCAATATAGCCCACACTGATACTGTGATATACCCCACACTGTCACTGCGATATACCCCACACTGTCACTGCGATATATCCCACACTGACACTGTGATACACCCCACACTGACACTGTGATACACCCCACACTGACACTGCGATATACCTCACACTGTCACTGCAATACACCCCACACTGTCACTGCGATATATCCCACACTGACACTGTGATACACCCCACACTGACACTGCAATATACCTCACACTGTCACTGCAATACGCCCCACACTGTCACAGGGACACACCCCACACTGTCACTGCGATACACCCCACACTGTCACTGCAATATACCTCACACTGTCACTGGGATACACCCCACACTGTCACTGCGATACACCCCACACTGTCACTGCGATATATCCCACACTGTCACTGCAATATACCCCACACTGTCACTGCAATATACCCCACACTGTCACTGCAATACACCCCACACTGTCACTGCGATACATCCCACACTGACACTGCGATATACCCCACACTGTCACTGCGATATACCCCACACTGACACTGCGATATACCCCACACAGAAATTGCAATATACCCCACACTGTCACTGCGATATATGCTACACTGTCACTGCAATATAGCCCACACTGATACTGCGATATACCCCACACTGTCACTGCGATATACCCACACTGTCACTGCGATATATCCCACACTGACACTGTGATACACCCCACACTGACACTGCAATACACCCCACACTGTCACAGGGACACACCCCACACTGTCACTGCGATACACCCCACACTGTCACTGCGATGTACCCCACACTGTCACTGCAACACACCCCACACTGTCACTGTGATATACGCTACACTGTAACTGCAATATACCCCACACTGATACTGCAATATACCCCACACTGTCACTGCGATATACGCGACACTGTCACTGCAATATACCCCACACTGATACTGCGATATACACCACACTGTCACTGCGATATACCCCACACTGTCACTGCGATATATCCCACACTGTCACTGCAATATACCCCACACTGTCACTGCGATATACCCCACACTGTCACTGCAATATACCCCACACTGTCACTGCGATATACCCCACACTGTCACTGGGATATACCCCACACTGTCACTGCGATATATCCCACACTGACACTCCGATATATCCCACACTAACACTGCAATACACCCCACACTGACACTGCAATATATCCCACACTGACACTGCAATATACCCCACACTGACACTGCAATACACCCCACACTGACACTGCAATATATCCCACACTGACACTGCAATATACCTCACACTGACACTGCAATATACCCCACACTGTCACTGCAATATACCCCACACTGTCACTGCGATATACCCCACACTGTCACTGCGATATACCCCACACTGTCACAGCAATATACCCCACACTGACACTGTAATATACCCCACACTGACACTGTAATATACCCCACACTGACACTGTGATATACCCCACACTGTAACTGCAATATACCCCACACTGACACTGCGATATACCCCACACAGAAACTGCAATATACCCCACACTGTCACTGCGATATACGCTACACTGTCACTGCAATATAGCCCACACTGATACTGCGATATACCCCACACTGTCACTGTGATATACCCCACACTGTCACTGCGATATATCCCACACTGACACTGTGATACACCCCACACTGACACTGTGATACACCCCACACTGACACTGTGATACACCCCACACTGACACTGTGATACACCCCACACTGACACTGCGATATACCTCACACTGTCACTGCAATACGCCCCACACTGTCACAGAGACACACCCCACACTGTCACTGCGATACACCCCACACTGTCACTGCAATATACCTCACACTGTCACTGGGATACATCCCACACTGTCACTGCGATACACCCCACACTGTCACTGCGATATATCCCACACTGTCACTGCAATATACCCCACACTGTCACTGCGATATACCCCACACTGTCACTGCAATATACCCCACACTGTCACTGCGGTATACCCCACACTGTCACTGCAATATACCCCACACTGTCACTGGGATATACCCCACACTGTCACTGCGATATATCCCACACTGACACTGCGATATACTCCACACTGTCACTGCAATACACCCCACACTGTCACTGGGATACACCCCACACTGTCACTGCAATACACCCCAAAGTGGCACTGTGATATACCCCACACTGACACTGCGATATTTCCCACACCGTCACTGCGATATACCCCACACCTTCACTTCAATACACACCACACTGTCACTGTGATACACCCCAAACTGTCACAGCGATACACCCCACAGTGGCACTGTGATACACTCCACACTGTCACTGCGATACACCACACAGTGGCACTGCGATACACCCCACACTGTCACTGCGATACACTCCACACTTTCACTGCAATATACCTCACACTATCACTGGGATACACCCTACGCTGTCACTGCAATATACCTCACACTGTCACTGCGAGACACCCCACACTGACACTGCAACAAACCCCACACTGTCACTGCATTATACCCCACACTCTCACTGCGATACACCCCACACCTTCACTGCAATACACCCCACACTGTCACTGCGATACACCCCACACTGTCACTGCGATTCACCCCACACTGTCACAGCGATATACCCCACACTGACACTGCGATATAACCCACAATGACACTGCGATGTACCCCACAGTGTCACTGCAATATACCCCACACTGTCACTGGGATACACCCCACACTGTCACTGCGATACACCCCACACTGTCACTGCGATATATCCCACACTGTCACTAAAATATACCCCACACTGTCACTGCGATATACCCCACACTGTCACTGCGATATACCCCACACTGTCACTGCGATATATCCCACACTGACACTGCGATATACTCCACACTGTCACTGCGATATACTCCACACTGTCACTGTGATACACCCCAAACTGTCACAGCGATACACCCCACAGTGGCACTGTGATACACTCCACACTGTCACTGCGATACACCACAGAGTGGCACTGCGATATACCCCACACTGTCACTGCAATATACCCTACACTGTCACTGCAATACACCCCACACTGTCACTGCGATACATCCCACACTGTCACTGCGATATACCCCACACTGTCACTGCAATATACCCCACACTGTCACTGCGATATATCCCACACTGACACTGCGATATACTCCACACTGTCACTGCAATATACCCCACACTGTCACTGCGATATACCCCACACCGTCACTGCGATATACCCCACACTGTCACTGCGATACACCCCACACTGTCACTGGGATACACCCCACACTGTCACTGCAATACACCCCAAAGTGGCACTGTGATATACCCCACACTGACACTGCGATATTTCCCACACCGTCACTGCGATATACCCCACACCTTCACTTCAATACACACCACACTGTCACTGTGATACACCCCAAACTGTCACAGCGATACACCCCACAGTGGCACTGTGATACACTCCACACTGTCACTGCGATACACCACAGAATGGCACTGCGATACACCCCACAGTGGCACTGCGATACACTCCACACTTTCACTGCAATATACCCCACACTGTCACTGCGATACACCCCACGCTGTCACTGCAACAAACCCCACACTGTCACTGCATTATACCCCACACTCTCACTGCGATACACCCCACACCTTCACTGCGATACACCCCACACTGTCACTGCGATACACCCCACACTGTCACTGCGATTCACCCCACACCGTCACTGCGATATACCCCACACCTTCACTTCAATACACACCACACTGTCACTGTGATACACCCCAAACTGTCACAGCGATACACCCCACAGTGGCACTGTGATACACTCCACACTGTCACTGCGATACACCACAGAATGGCACTGCGATACACCCCACAGTGGCACTGCGATACACTCCACACTTTCACTGCAATATACCCCACACTGTCACTGCGATACACCCCACGCTGTCACTGCAACAAACCCCACACTGTCACTGCATTATACCCCACACTCTCACTGCGATACACCCCACACCTTCACTGCGATACACCCCACACTGTCACTGCGATACACCCCACACTGTCACTGCGATTCACCCCACACTGTCACAGTGATATACCCCACACTGACACTGCGATATAACCCACAATGACACTGCGATGTACCCCACAGTGTCACTGTGATACACCCCACACTGTCGCTGCGATATACCCCACACTGACGCTGCGATATACCCCACACTGACACTGCGATATACCGCACAGTGTCACTGCAATATACCCCACACCGTCACAGCGATATACCCCACACTGTCACTGCAATGTGCGCCACACTGTCTCTGCGATATACCCCACACTGACACTGCGATATACCTCACACTGACACTGCGATATACCCCACAGTGTCACTGCAATATACACCACACTGTCTCTGCTATATACCCCACACTGTCACTGTGATATACCCCACACTGTCACTGCAACACACCCCACACTGTCACTGCAATATACTCCACACTGTCACAGCGATATACCCCACACTGACACTGCGATACACCCCACACTGTCACTGCAATACACCCCACACTGTCACTGGGATACACCCCACACTGTCACTGCAATACACCCCAAAGTGGCACTGTGATATACCCCACACTGACACTGCGATATTTCCCACACCGTCACTGCGATATACCCCACACCTTCACTTCAATACACACCACACTGTCACTGTGATACACCCCAAACTGTCACAGCGATACACCCCACAGTGGCACTGTGATACACTCCACACTGTCACTGCGATACACCACACAGTGGCACTGCGATACACCCCACACTGTCACTGCGATACACTCCACACTTTCACTGCAATATACCTCACACTATCACTGGGATACACCCTACGCTGTCACTGCAATATACCTCACACTGTCACTGCGAGACACCCCACACTGACACTGCAACAAACCCCACACTGTCACTGCATTATACCCCACACTCTCACTGCGATACACCCCACACCTTCACTGCAATACACCCCACACTGTCACTGCGATACACCCCACACTGTCACTGCGATTCACCCCACACTGTCACAGCGATATACCCCACACTGACACTGCGATATAACCCACAATGACACTGCGATGTACCCCACAGTGTCACTGCAATATACCCCACACTGTCACTGGGATACACCCCACACTGTCACTGCGATACACCCCACACTGTCACTGCGATATATCCCACACTGTCACTAAAATATACCCCACACTGTCACTGCGATATACCCCACACTGTCACTGCGATATACCCCACACTGTCACTGCGATATATCCCACACTGACACTGCGATATACTCCACACTGTCACTGCGATATACTCCACACTGTCACTGTGATACACCCCAAACTGTCACAGCGATACACCCCACAGTGGCACTGTGATACACTCCACACTGTCACTGCGATACACCACAGAGTGGCACTGCGATATACCCCACACTGTCACTGCAATATACCCTACACTGTCACTGCAATACACCCCACACTGTCACTGCGATACATCCCACACTGTCACTGCGATATACCCCACACTGTCACTGCAATATACCCCACACTGTCACTGCGATATATCCCACACTGACACTGCGATATACTCCACACTGTCACTGCAATATACCCCACACTGTCACTGCGATATACCCCACACCGTCACTGCGATATACCCCACACTGTCACTGCGATACACCCCACACTGTCACTGGGATACACCCCACACTGTCACTGCAATACACCCCAAAGTGGCACTGTGATATACCCCACACTGACACTGCGATATTTCCCACACCGTCACTGCGATATACCCCACACCTTCACTTCAATACACACCACACTGTCACTGTGATACACCCCAAACTGTCACAGCGATACACCCCACAGTGGCACTGTGATACACTCCACACTGTCACTGCGATACACCACAGAATGGCACTGCGATACACCCCACAGTGGCACTGCGATACACTCCACACTTTCACTGCAATATACCCCACACTGTCACTGCGATACACCCCACGCTGTCACTGCAACAAACCCCACACTGTCACTGCATTATACCCCACACTCTCACTGCGATACACCCCACACCTTCACTGCGATACACCCCACACTGTCACTGCGATACACCCCACACTGTCACTGCGATTCACCCCACACCGTCACTGCGATATACCCCACACCTTCACTTCAATACACACCACACTGTCACTGTGATACACCCCAAACTGTCACAGCGATACACCCCACAGTGGCACTGTGATACACTCCACACTGTCACTGCGATACACCACAGAATGGCACTGCGATACACCCCACAGTGGCACTGCGATACACTCCACACTTTCACTGCAATATACCCCACACTGTCACTGCGATACACCCCACGCTGTCACTGCAACAAACCCCACACTGTCACTGCATTATACCCCACACTCTCACTGCGATACACCCCACACCTTCACTGCGATACACCCCACACTGTCACTGCGATACACCCCACACTGTCACTGCGATTCACCCCACACTGTCACAGTGATATACCCCACACTGACACTGCGATATAACCCACAATGACACTGCGATGTACCCCACAGTGTCACTGTGATACACCCCACACTGTCGCTGCGATATACCCCACACTGACGCTGCGATATACCCCACACTGACACTGCGATATACCGCACAGTGTCACTGCAATATACCCCACACCGTCACAGTGATATACCCCACACTGTCACTGCAATGTGCGCCACACTGTCTCTGCGATATACCCCACACTGACACTGCGATATACCCCACACCGTCACTGCGATATACCCCACATTGTCACTGCGATATACCTCACACTGACACTGCGATATACCCCACAGTGTCACTGCAATATACACCACACTGTCTCTGCTATATACCCCACACTGTCACTGTGATATACCCCACACTGTCACTGCAACACACCCCACACTGTCACTGCAATATACTCCACACTGTCACAGCGATATACCCCACACTGACACTGCGATACACCCCACACTGTCACTGCTATATAACCCACACTGACACTGCAATACACCCCACACTGACACTGCAATACACCCCACAGACACTGCAATACACCCCACACTGACACTGCAATATACCCCACACTGACACTGCGATATAACCCACACTGTCACTGCAATATACGCCACACTGTCACTGCAATATACCCCACACTGACACTGCAATATACCCCACACTGACACTGCAATACACCCCACAATGACACTGCAATACACCCCACACTGACACTGCAATATACCCCATACTGACACTGCGATATACCCCACACTGTCACTGCAATATACGCCACACTGTCACTGCAATATACCCCACACTGACACTGCAATATACCCCACACTGACACTGCGATATACCCCACACTGACACTGCGATATGCCCCACACTGACACTGCGATATGCCCCACACTGACACTGCGATATACCCCACACTGTCACTGCGACATACACCACACACTGTCACTGCTATATACCCCACACTGTAACTGCGATATACCCCACACTGTAACTGCAATATACCCGACACTGTCTCTGCGATATACCCCACACTGTCACTGCAATATAACCTACATTGCCACTGCAACACACCCCACACTGTCACTGCAATATACCCCACACTGACACTGCGATATACCGCACAGTGTCACTGCAATATACCCCACACCGTCACAGCGATATACCCCACACTGTCACTGCAATACACCCCACACTGTCACTGGGATACACCCCACACTGTCACTGCAATACACCCCAAAGTGGCACTGTGATATACCCCACACTGACACTGCGATATTTCCCACACCGTCACTGCGATATACCCCACACCTTCACTTCAATACACACCACACTGTCACTGTGATACACCCCAAACTGTCACAGCGATACACCCCACAGTGGCACTGTGATACACTCCACACTGTCACTGCGATACACCACAGAATGGCACTGCGATACACCCCACAGTGGCACTGCGATACACTCCACACTTTCACTGCAATATACCCCACACTGTCACTGCGATACACCCCACGCTGTCACTGCAACAAACCCCACACTGTCACTGCATTATACCCCACACTCTCACTGCGATACACCCCACACCTTCACTGCGATACACCCCACACTGTCACTGCGATACACCCCACACTGTCACTGCGATTCACCCCACACTGTCACAGCGATATACCCCACACTGACACTGCGATATAACCCACAATGACACTGCGATGTACCCCACAGTGTCACTGTGATACACCCCACACTGTCGCTGCGATATACCCCACACTGTCGCTGCGATATACCCCACACTGACGCTGCGATATACCCCACACTGACACTGCGATATACCGCACAGTGTCACTGTAATATACCCCACACCGTCACAGCGATATACCCCACACTGTCACTGCAATGTGCGCCACACTGTCTCTGCGATATACCCCACACTGACACTGCGATATACCCCACACCGTCACTGCGATATACCCCACATTGTCACTGCGATATACCTCACACTGACACTGCGATATACCCCACAGTGTCACTGCAATATACCCCACACTGTCTCTGCAATATACCCCACACTGTCACTGTGATATACCCCACACTGTCACTGCAACACACCCCACACTGTCACTGCAATATACTCCACACTGTCACAGCGATATACCCCACACTGACACTGCGATACACCCCACACTGTCACTGCTATATAACCCACACTGACACTGCAATACACCCCACACTGACACTGCAATACACCCCACAGACACTGCAATACACCCCACACTGACACTGCAATATACCCCATACTGACACTGCGATATACCCCACACTGTCACTGCAATATACGCCACACTGTCACTGCAATATACCCCACACTGACACTGCAATATACCCCACACTGACACTGCGATATACCCCACACTGACACTGCGATATGCCCCACACTGACACTGCGATATGCCCCACACTGACACTGCGATATACCCCACACTGTCACTGCGACATACACCACACACTGTCACTGCTATATACCCCACACTGTAACTGCGATATACCCCACACTGTAACTGCAATATACCCGACACTGTCTCTGCGATATACCCCACACTGTCACTGCAATATAACCTACATTGCCACTGCAACACACCCCACACTGTCACTGCAATATACCCCACACTGACACTGCGATGTACCCCACACTGTCACTGCGATGTACCCCACACTGTCACTGTGATATACGCTACACTGTAACTGCAATATACCCCACACTGTCACTGCTATATAACCCACACTGTCACTGCGATATACGCTACACTGTCACTGCAATATACCCCACACTGATACTGCTATATAACCCACACTGTCACTGCGATATACGCTACACTGTCACTGCAACACACCCCACACTGTCACTGTGATATACGCTACACTGTAACTGCAATATACCCCACACTGATACTGCGATATACCCCACACTGTCACAGCGATATACCCCACACTGACACTGCGATACACCCCACTCTGTCACTGCTATATAACCCACACTGACACTGCAATACACGCCACACTGACACTGCAATACACCCCACAGACACTGCAATACACCCCACACTGACACTGCAATATACCCCACACTGACACTGCAATATACCCCACACTGTCACTGCAATATACGCCACACTGTCACTGCAATATACCCCACACTGACACTGCAATATACCCCACACAGACACTGCAATATACCCCACACAGACACTGCAATATATCCCACACTGACACTGCGATATACCCCACACTGACACTGCGATATGCCCCACACTGACACTGCGATATACCCCACACTGTCACTGCGACATACACCACACACTGTCACTGCTATATACCCCACACTGTAACTGCGATATACCCCACACTGTAACTGCAATATACCCGACACTGTCTCTGCGATATACCCCACACTGTCACTGCAATATAACCTACATTGCCACTGCAACACACCCCACACTGTCACTGCAATATACCCCACACTGACACTGCGATGTACCCCACACTGTCACTGCGATGTACCCCACACTGTCACTGTGATATACGCTACACTGTAACTGCAATATACCCCACACTGTCACTGCTATATAACCCACACTGTCACTGCGATATACACTACACTGTCACTGCAATATACCCCACACTGATACTGCTATATAACCCACACTGTCACTGCGATATACGCTACACTGTCACTGCAACACACCCCACACTGTCACTGTGATATACGCTACACTGTAACTGCAATATACCCCACACTGATACTGCGATATACCCCACACTGTCACAGCGATATACCCCACACTGACACTGCGATACACCCCACTCTGTCACTGCTATATAACCCACACTGACACTGCAATACACGCCACACTGACACTGCAATACACCCCAAAAACACTGCAATACACCCCACACTGACACTGCAATATACCCCACACTGACACTGCAATATACCCCACACTGTCACTGCAATATACGCCACACTGTCACTGCAATATACCCCACACTGACACTGCAATATACCCCACACAGACACTGCAATATACCCCACACAGACACTGCAATATATCCCACACTGACACTGCGATATACCCCACACTGACACTGCGATATACCCCACACTGACACTGCGATATGCCCCACACTGACACTGCGATATACCCCACACTGACACTGCAATACACCCCACACTGACACTGCAATACACCCCACACTGACACTGCAATACACCCCACACTGACACTGCAATATACCCCACACTGACACTGCAATATACCCCACACTGTCACTGCAATATACGCCACACTATCACTGCAATATACCCCACACTGACACTGCAATATACCCCACACAGACACTGCAATATACCCCACACTGTCACTGCAATATACGCCACACTATCACTGCAATATACCCCACACAGACACTGCAATATACCCCACACTGACACTGCGATATACCCCACACTGACACTGCGATATGCCCCACACTGACACTGCGATATGCCCCACACTGACACTGCGATATACCCCACACTGTCACTGCGACATACACCACACACTGACACTGCGATATACCCCACACTGTAACTGCAATATACCCCACACTGTCTCTGCGATATACCCCACACTGTCACTACAATATAACCTACATTGCCACTGCAACACATCCCACACTGTCACTGCAATACACCCCACACTGACACTGCGATGTAGCCCACACTGTCACTGCAACACACCCCACACTGATACTGCGATATACCCCACACTGTCACTGCAACACACCCCACACTGATACTGCGATATACCCCACACTGTCACTGTGATACACCCCAAACTGTCACAGCGATACACCCCACAGTGGCACTGTGATACACTCCACACTGTCACTGCAATACACCACAGAATGGCACTGCGATACACCCCACACTGTCACTGCGATACACTCCACACTTTCACTGCAATATACCCCACGCTGTCACTGCAATATACCCCACACTGTCACTGCGATGTACCCCACACTGTCACTGCGATGTACCCCACACTGTCACTGCAACACACCCCACACTGTCACTGCTATATAACCCACACTGTCACTGCGATATACGCTACACTGTCACTGCAATATACCCCACACTGATACTGCGATATACCCCACACTGTCACAGCGATATACTCCACACTGACACTGCAATACACCCCACACTGACACTGCGATATAACCCACACTGACACTGCAATACACCCCACACTGACACTGCAATATACCCCACACTGACACTGCAATACACCCCACAGACACTGCAATATACCCCACACAGACACTGCAATATACCCCACACTGACACTGCAATACACCCCACACTGACACTGCAATATACCCCACACTGACACTGCAATATACCCCACACTGTCACTGCAATATACCCCACACTGTCACTGCAATATACCCCACACTGACACTGCAATATACCCCACACAGACACTGCAATATACCCCACACTGACACTGCGATATACCCCACACTGACACTGCGATATGCCCCACACTGACACTGCGATATGCCCCACACTGACACTGCGATATACCCCACACTGACACTGCAATACACCCCACACTGACACTGCAATACACCCCACACTGACACTGCAATATACCCCACACTGACACTGCAATATACCCCACACTGTCACTGCAATATACGCCACACTATCACTGCAATATACCCCACACTGACACTGCAATACACCCCACACTGACACTGCAATATACCCCACACAGACACTGCAATATACCCCACACTGACACTGCGATATACCCCACACTGACACTGCGATATGCCCCACACTGACACTGCGATATGCCCCACACTGACACTGCGATATACCCCACACTGTCACTGCGACATACACCACACACTGACACTGCGATATACCCCACACTGTAACTGCAATATACCCCACACTGTCACTGCAATATAACCTACATTGCCACTGCAACACACCCCACACTGTCACTGCAACACACCCCACACTGATACTGCGATATACCCCACACTGTCTCTGCGATATACCCCACACTGTCACTGCAATATACCCCACACTGTCACTGCAATATACCCCACACTGACACTGCAATACACCCCACACTGACACTGCAATACACACCACACTGACACTGCAATATACCCCACAATGACACTGCAATATACCCCACACTGACACTGCAATATACCCCACACTGTCACTGCAATATACCCCACACTGACACTGCAATATACCCCACACTGTCTCAGCAATATACCCCACACTGTCACTGCAATATACCCCACACTGACACTGTAATATACCCCACACTGTCACTGTGATATACCCCACACTGTAACTGCAATATACCCCACACTGACACTGCGATATACCCCACACTGACACTGCGATATACCCCACACTGTCACTGTGATAAACCCCACACTGTAACTGCAATATACCCCACACTGACACTGCGATATACCCCACACAGAAACTGCAATATACCCCACACTGTCAGTGCGCTATACACTACACTGTCACTGCAATATAGCCCACACTGATACTGCGATATACCCCACACTGTCACTGCGATATACCCCACACTGTCACTGCGATATACCCCACACTGTCACTGCGATATATCCCACACTGACACTGCGATATACTCCACACTGTCACTGCAATATACCCCACACTGTCACTGCGATACACCCCACACTGTCACTGGGATACACCCCACACTGCCACTGCAATACACCCCAAAGTGCCACTGTGATATACCCCACACTGACACTGCGATATTTCCCACACCGTCACTGCGATATACCCCACACCTTCACTTCAATACACACCACACTGTCACTGTGATACACCCCAAACTGTCACAGCGATACACCCCACAGTGGCACTGTGATACACTCCACACTGTCACTGCAATACACCACAGAATGGCACTGTGATACACCCCACACTGTCACTGCGATACACTCCACACTTTCACTGCAATATACCCCACGCTGTCACTGCAATATACCCCACACTGTCACTGCGATGTACCCCACACTGTCACTGCGATGTACCCCACACTGTCACTGCAACACACCCCACACTGTCACTGCTATATAACCCACACTGTCACTGCGATATACGCTACACTGTCACTGCAATATACCCCACACTGATACTGCGATATACCCCACACTGTCACAGCGATATAACCCACACTGACACTGCAATACACGCCACACTGATACTGCAATACACCCCACAGACACTGCAATACACCCCACACTGACACTGCAATATACCCCACACTGACACTGCAATATACCCCACACTGTCACTGCAATATACCCCACACTGTCACTGCAATATACCCCACACTGACACTGCAATATACCCCACACAGAAACTGCAATATACCCCACACTGTCACTGCGATATACCCCACACTGACACTGCGATATGCCCCACACTGACACTGCGATATGCCCCACACTGACACTGCAATACACCCCACACTGACACTGCAATACACCCCACACTGACACTGCAATACACCCCACACTGACACTGCAATATACCCCACACTGACACTGCAATATACCCCACACTGTCACTGCAATATACCCCACACTGTCACTGCAATATACCCCACACAGACACTGCAATATACCCCACACTGACACTGCGATATACCCCACACTGACACTGCGATATGCCCCACACTGACACTGCGATATGCCCCACACTGACACTGCAATACACCCCACACTGACACTGCAATACACCCCACACTGACACTGCAATACACCCCACACTGACACTGCAATATACCCCACACTGACACTGCAATATACCCCACACTGTCACTGCAATATACCCCACACTGTCACTGCAATATACCCCACACAGACACTGCAATATACCCCACACTGACACTGCGATATACCCCACACTGACACTGCGATATGCCCCACACTGACACTGCGATATGCCCCACACTGACACTGCGATATGCCCCACACTGACACTGCGATATACCCCACACTGTCACTGCGACATACACCACACACTGACACTGCGATATACCCCACACTGTAACTGCAATATACCCCACACTGTCTCTGCGATATACCCCACACTGTCACTGCAATATAACCTACATTGCCACTGCAACACACCCCACACTGTCACTGCAACACACCCCACACTGATACTGCGATATACCCCACACTGTCTCTGCGATATACCCCACACTGTCACTGCAATATACCCCACACTGTCACTGCAATATACCCCACACTGACACTGCAATACACCCCACACTGACACTGCAATATATCCCACACTGACACTGCAATATACCCCACACTGACACTGCAATATACCCCACACTGTCACTGCAATATACCCCACACTGTCACTGCAATATACCCCACACTGACACTGCAATATACCCCACACTGTCTCAGCAATATACCCCACACTGTCACTGCAATATACCCCACACTGACACTGTAATATACCCCACACTGTCACTGTGATATACCCCACACTGTAACTGCAATATACCCCACACTGACACTGCGATATACCCCACACTGACACTGCGATATACCCCACACTGTCACTGTGATACACCCCACACTGTAACTGCAATATACCCCACACTGACACTGCGATATACCCCACACAGAAACTGCAATATACCCCACACTGTCAGTGCGATATACGCTACACTGTCACTGCAATATAGCCCACACTGATACTGCGATATACCCCACACTGTCACTGCGATATACCCCACACTGTCACTGCGATATATCCCACACTGACACTGTGATACACCCCACACTGTCACTGCGATACATCCCACACTGACACTGAAATATACCCCACACAGACACTGCAATATACCCCACACTGACACTGCGATATGCCCCACACTGACACTGCGATATGCCCCACACTGACACTGCGATATACCCCACACTGACACTGCAATACACCCCACACTGACACTGCAATACACCCCACACTGACACTGCAATACACCCCACACTGACACTGCAATATACCCCACACTGACACTGCAATATACCCCACACTGACACTGCAATATACGCCACACTGACACTGCGATATACCCCACACAGACACTGCAATATACCCCACACTGACACTGCGATATACCCCACACTGACACTGCGATATACCCCACACTGACACTGCGATATGCCCCACACTGACACTGCGATATGCCCCACACTGACACTGCGATATGCCCCACACTGACACTGCGATATACCCCACACTGACACTGCGACATACACCACACACTGACACTGCGATATACCCCACACTGTAACTGCAATATACCCCACACTGTCTCTGCGATATACCCCACACTGTCACTGCAATATACCCCACACTGTCACTGCAATATACCCCACACTGACACTGCGATGTAGCCCACACTGTCACTGCGATGTACCCCACACTGTCACTGCAACACACCCCACACTGATACTGCGATATACCCCACACTGTCACTGCGATATACCCCACACTGTCACTGCGATATATCCCACACTGTCACTGTGATGTACCCCACACTGACACTGCGATATACCCCACACTGACACTGCAATATACCCCACACTGACACTGCAATATATCCCACACTGACACTGCAATATACCCCACACTGGCACTGCAATATACCCCACACTGACACTGCAATATACCCCACACTGTCACTGCGATATACCCCACACTGTCACTGCGATATACCCCACACTGTCACAGCAATATACCCCACACTGTCACTGCAATATACCCCACACTGACACTGTAATATACCCCACACTGTCACTGTGATATACCCCACACTGTAACTGCAATATACCCCACACTGACACTGCGATATACCCCACACTGACACTGTAATATACCCCACACTGTCACTGTGATAAACCCCACACTGTAACTGCAATATACCCCACACTGACACTGCAATATACCCCACACAGAAACTGCAATATACCCCACACTGTCACTGCGATATACGCTGCACTGTCACTGCAATATAGCCCACACTGATACTGCGATATACCCCACACTGTCACTGCGATATACCCCACACTGTCACTGCGATATATCCCACACTGACACTGTGATACACCCCACACTGTCACTGCGATACATCCCACACTGTCACTGCGATACACCCCACACTGACACTGCGATATACCCCACACTGACACTGCGATATATCCCACACTGACACTGCGATATACCCCACACTGTCACTGCGATATACCCCACACTGTCACTGCGATATATCCCACACTGTCACTGCGATACATCCCACACTGTCACTGCGATACACCCCACACTGACACTGCGATATACCCCACACTGTCACTGCGATATACCCCACACTGTCACTGCGATATACCCCACACTGTCACTGCGATACATCCCACACTGTCACTGCGATACACCCCACACTGACACTGCGATATACCCCACACTGTCACTGCGATATATCCCACACTGACACTGCGATATACCCCACACTGTCACTGCGATATACCCCACACTGTCACTGCGATATATCCCACACTGACACTGCGATATACTCCACACTGTCACTGCGATATACTCCACACTGTCACTGTGATACACCCCAAACTGTCACAGCGATACACTCCACAGTGGCACTGTGATACACTCCACACTGTCACTGCGATACACCACAGAGTGGCACTGTGATATACCCCACACTGTCACTGCGATATACCCCACACTGTCACTGCGATACATCCCACACTGTCACTGCGATATACCCCACACTGTCACTGCGATATACCCCACACTGTCACTGCGATATATCCCACACTGACACTGCGATATACTCCACACTGTCACTGCAATATACCCCACACTGTCACTGCGATATACCCCACACTGTCACTGCGATATATCCCACACTGACACTGCGATATACTCCACACTGTCACTGCGATATACTCCACACTGTCACTGTGATACACCCCAAACTGTCACAGCGATACACCCCACAGTGGCACTGTGATATACCCCACACTGACACTGCGATATTTCCCACACCGTCACTGCGATATACCCCACACCTTCACTTCAATACACACCACACTGTCACTGTGATACACCCCAAACTGTCACAGCGATACACCCCACAGTGGCACTGTGATACACTCCACACTGTCACTGCGATACACCACAGAGTGGCACTGCGATATACACCACACTGTCACTGCGATATACCCCACACTGTCACTGCGATACATCCCACACTGTCACTGCGATATACCCCACACTGTCACTGCGATATACCCCACACTGTCACTGCGATATATCCCACACTGACACTGCGATATACTCCACACTGTCACTGCAATATACCCCACACTGTCACTGCGATACACCCCACACTGTCACTGGGATACACCCCACACTGCCACTACAATACACCCCAAAGTGCCACTGTGATATACCCCACACTGACACTGCGATATTTCCCACACCGTCACTGCGATATACCCCACACCTTCACTTCAATACACACCACACTGTCACTGTGATACACCCCAAACTGTCACAGCGATACACCCCACAGTGGCACTGTGATACACTCCACACTGTCACTGCGATACACCACAGAGTGGCACTGCGAGACACCCCACACTGACACTGCAACAAACCCCACACTGTCACTGCATTATACCCCACACTCTCACTGCGATACACCCCACACCTTCACTGCGATACACCCCACACTGTCACTGCGATACACCCCACACTGTCACTGCGATACACCCCACACTGTCACAGCGATATACCCCACACTGACACTGCGATATACCCCACACTGACACTGCGATATAACCCACAATGACACTGCGATGTACCCCACAGTGTCACTGTGATACACCCCACACTGTCGCTGCGATATACCCCACACTGTCGCTGCGATATACCCCACACTGACACTGCGATATACCCCACACAGAAACTGCAATATACCCCACACTGTCACTGCGATATACCCCACACTGTCACTGCGATATATCCCACACTGACACTGTGATACACCCCACACTGTCACTGCGATACTTCCCACACTGTCACTGCGATATACCCCACACTGTCACTGCGATATACCCCACACTGTCACTGCGATATATCCCACACTGACACTGCGATATACTCCACACTGTCACTGCGATATACTCCACACTGTCACTGTGATACACCCCAAACTGTCACAGCGATACACCCCACAGTGGCACTGTGATACACTCCACACTGTCACTGCGATACACCACAGAGTGGCACTGTGATATACCCCACACTGTCACTGCGATATACCCCACACTGTCACTGCGATACATCCCACACTGTCACTGCGATATACCCCACACTGTCACTGCGATATACCCCACACTGTCACTGCGATATATCCCACACTGACACTGCGATATACCCCACACTGTCACTGCGATACACCCCACACTGTCACTGCGATACACCCCACACTGTCACTGGGATACACCCCACACTGCCACTGCAATACACACCACACTGTCACTACAATATACCCCAAACTGTCACTGCAATACACCACACACTGTCACTGCGATATACCACACACTGTCACTGCAATATACCCCAAACTGTCACTGCAATACACCACACACTGTTACTGCGATATACCCCACACTGTCAATGCAATATACCCCAAACTGTCACTGCAATACACCACACACTGTCACTGTGATATACCCCACACTGACACTGCGATACACACCAAACTGTCACTGGGATATACCCCACACTGTCACTGCGATATACCCCACACTGACACTGCGATATACCCCACAGTGTCACTGCAATATACCCCACACTGTCTCTGCAATATACCCCACACTGTCACTGTGATATACCCCACACTGTCACTGCAACACACCCCACACTGTCACTGCAATATACTCCACACTGTCACTGCTATATAACCCACACTGACACTGCAATACACACCACACTGACACTGCAATACACCCCACACTGACACTGCGATATACCCCACACTGTCACAGCGATATACCCCACACTGACACTGCGATACACTCCACTCTGTCACTGCTATATAACCCACACTGACACTGCAATACACCCCACAGACACTGCAATACACCCCACACTGACACTGCAATATACCCCACACTGACACTGCGATATACCCCACACTGTCACTGCAATATACGCCACACTGTCACTGCAATATACCCCACACTGACACTGCAATATACCCCACACTGACACTGCGATATACCCCACACTGACACTGCGATATGCCCCACACTGACACTGCAATACACCCCACACTGTCACTGCAATACACACCACACTGTCACTACAATATACCCCAAACTGTCACTGCAATACACCACACACTGTCACTGCGATATGCCCCACACTGACACTGCGATATACCCCACACTGTCACTGCGACATACACCACACACTGTCACTGCGATATACCCCACACTGTAACTGCGATATACCCGACACTGTCTCTGCGATATACCCCACACTGTCACTGCAATATAACCTACATTGCCACTGCAACACACCCCACACTGTCACTGCAATATACCCCACACTGACACTGCGATATGCCCCACACTGACACTGCGATATGCCCCACACTGACACTGCGATATGCCCCACACTGACACTGCGATATACCCCACACGGACACTGCAATACACCCCACACTGACACTGCAATACACCCCACAGACACTGCAATACACCCCACACTGACACTTCAATATACCCCACACTGACACTGCGATATACCCCACACTGTCACTGCAATATACGCCACACTGTCACTGCAATATACCCCACACTGACACTGCAATATACCCCACACTGACACTGCAATATACCCCACACTGACACTGCGATATACCCCACACTGACACTGCGATATGCCCCACACTGACACTGCGATTAGCCCCACACTGACACTGCGATATGCCCCACACTGACACTGCGATATACCCCACACTGTCACTGCGACATACACCACACACTGACACTGCGATATACCCCACACTGTAACTGCAATATACCCCACACTGTCTCTGCGATATACCCCACACTGTCACTGCAATATACCCCACACTGTCACTGCAATATACCCCACACTGACACTGTAATATACCCCACACTGTCACTGTGATATACCCCACACTGTAACTGCAATATACCCCACACTGACACTGCGATATACCCCACACAGAAACTGCAATATACCCCACACTGTCACTGCGATATACGCTACACTGTCACTGCAATAAAGCCCACACTGATACTGCGATATACCCCACACTGTCACTGCGATATACCCCACACTGTCACTGCGATATACCCCACACTGTCACTGCAATATACCCCACACTGACACTGCGATGTAGCCCACACTGTCACTGCAACACACCCCACACTGACACTGCGATATACCCCACACTGTCACTGCGATATACCCCACACTGTCACTGCGATATACCCCACACTGACACTGCGATATACCCCACACTGACACTGCGATATACCCCACACTGACACTGCAATACACCCCACACTGACACTGCAATATTTCCCACACTGACACTGCAATATACCCCACACTGACACTGCAATATACCCCACACTGTCACTGCAATATACCCCACACTGACACTGCGATATACCCCACACTGTCACAGAAATATACCCCACACTGTCACTGCAATATACCCCACACTGACACTGTAATATACCCCACACTGTCACTGTGATATACCCCACACTGTAACTGCAATATACCCCACACTGACACTGCGATATACCCCACACAGAAACTGCAATATACCCCACACTGTCACTGCGATATACCCCACACTGTCACTGCGATATACCCCACACTGACACTGCGATATACCCCACACAGAAACTGCAATATACCCCACACTGTCACTGTGATATACGCTACACTGTCACTGCAATAAAGCCCACACTGATACTGCGATATACCCCACACTGTCACTGCGATATACCCCACACTGTCACTGCGATATATCCCACACTGACACTGTGATACACCCCACACTGACACTGCGATATACCTCACACTGTCACTGCAATACGCCCCACACTGTCACAGGGACACACCCCACACTGTCACTGCGATACACCCCACACTTTCACTGCAATATACCTCACACTGTCACTGGGATACACCCCACACTGTCACTGCGATACACCCCACACTGTCACTGCGATATATCCCACACTGTCACTGCAATATACCCCACACTGTCACTGCGATATACCCCACACTGACACTGCGATATACCTCACACTGTCACTGCAATACGCCCCACACTGTCACAGGGACACACCCCACACTGTCACTGCGATACACCCCACACTTTCACTGCAATATACCTCACACTGTCACTGGGATACACCCCACACTGTCACTGCGATACACCCCACACTGTCACTGCGATATATCCCACACTGTCACTGCAATATACCCCACACTGTCACTGCGATATACCCCACACTGACACTGCGATACACTCCACTCTGTCACTGCTATATAACCCACACTGACACTGCAATACACCCCACACTGACACTGCAATACACCCCACACAGACACTGCAATACACCCCACAGACACTGCAATACACCCCACACTGTCACTGCAATATACCCCACACTGTCACTGCGATATACCCCACACTGTCACTGCAATATACCCCACACCGTCACTGCAATATACCCCCCACCGTCACTGCGATAAACCCCACACTGTCACTGCGATATATCCCACACTGTCTCTGCAATACACCCCACACTGACACTGAGATATACCCTACACTGTCACTGCAATATACCCCACACCGTCACTGCGATATACCCCACACTGTCACTGCGATATATCCCACACTGTCACTGCAATACACCCCACACTGCCACTCAGATATACTCCACACAGTCACTGCGATATAACCCACAATGACACTGCGATGTACCCCACACCGTCACTGCGATATACCCCACACCGTCACTGCGATATACCCCACACTGTCACTGCGATATACCCCACACTGTCACTGCAACACACCCCACACTGTCACTGCAACACACCCCACACTGTCTCTGCGATATACCCCACACTGTCACTGTGATATAACCCACAATGTCACTGCAACACACCCCACACTGTCACTGCGATATAACCCAAACTGACACTGCTATACACCCCACACTGACACTGCAATACACCCCACACTGACATTGCAATATACCCCACACTGACACTGCAATCTACCCCACACTGACACTGCAGTATAGCCCACACTGACACTGCGATATACCCTACACTGTCACTGCAATATACCCCACACTGTCACTGCAATATACCCCACACTGTCACTGCGATATACCCCACACTGACACTGCGATATGCCCCACACTGACACTGCGATATACCCCACACTGACACTGTGATATACCCCACACTGTCACTGCAATACACCCCACACTGTCTCTGCGATATACCCCACACTGTCACTGTAATATCCCCCACACTGTCACTGCAACACACCCCACACTGTCACTACAATATACCCCACACTGTCACTGCGATATACCCCACACTGTCACTGCAATATACCTCACATTGTCTCTGCGATATACCCCACACTGTCACTGCGATATACCCCACACTGTCACTGTGATATACCCCACACTGTCACTGCAACTCACCCCACACTGTCACTGCAATATACTCCACACTGATACTGCGATATACCCCACACTGTCTCTGCGATATACCCCACACTGTCACTGCAACACACCCCACACTGTCACTGCGATATAATCCACACTAACAGTGCAATATACCCAACACTGACACTGCGATATACCCCACACTGTCACTGCAATATACCTCACACTGTCTCTGCGATATACCCCACACTGTCACTGTGATATACCCACACTTTCACTGCAACACACCCCACACTGACACTGCAATATACTCCACACTGTCACTGCGATATACCCCACACTGTCACTGCAACACACCCCACACTGACATTGCAATACACCCCACACTGACACTGCGATATACCCCACACTGACACTGCAATATACCCCACAATGACACTGCAATACACCCCACACTGTCACTGCAATACACACCACACTGTCACTACAATATACCCCAAACTGTCACTGCAATACACCACACACTGTCACTGCGATATACCACACACTGTCACTGCAATATACCCCAAACTGTCACTGCAATACACCACACACTGTTACTGCGATATACCCCACACTGTCAATGCAATATACCCCAAACTGTCACTGCAATACACCACACACTGTCACTGTGATATACCCCACACTGACACTGCGATACACACCAAACTGTCACTGGGATACACCCCACACTGTCACTGCGATATACCCCACACTGACACTGCGATATACCCCACAGTGTCACTGCAATATACCCCACACTGTCTCTGCAATATACCCCACACTGTCACTGTGATATACCCCACACTGTCACTGCAACACACCCCACACTGTCACTGCAATATACTCCACACTGTCACAGCGATATACCCCACACTGACACTGCGATACACCCCACACTGTCACTGCTATATAACCCACACTGACACTGCAATACACCCCACACTGACACTGCAATATACCCCACACTGACACTGCGATGTAGCCCACACTGTCACTGCAACACACCCCACACTGACACTGCGATATACCCCACACTGTCACTGCGATATACCCCACACTGTCACTGCGATATACCCCACACTGACACTGCGATATACCCCACACTGACACTGCGATATACCCCACACTGACACTGCAATACACCCCACACTGACACTGCAATATTTCCCACACTGACACTGCAATATACCCCACACTGACACTGCAATATACCCCACACTGTCACTGCAATATACCCCACACTGACACTGCGATATACCCCACACTGTCACAGAAATATACCCCACACTGTCACTGCAATATACCCCACACTGACACTGTAATATACCCCACACTGTCACTGTGATATACCCCACACTGTAACTGCAATATACCCCACACTGACACTGCGATATACCCCACACAGAAACTGCAATATACCCCACACTGTCACTGCGATATACCCCACACTGTCACTGCGATATACCCCACACTGACACTGCGATATACCCCACACAGAAACTGCAATATACCCCACACTGTCACTGTGATATACGCTACACTGTCACTGCAATAAAGCCCACACTGATACTGCGATATACCCCACACTGTCACTGCGATATACCCCACACTGTCACTGCGATATATCCCACACTGACACTGTGATACACCCCACACTGACACTGCGATATACCTCACACTGTCACTGCAATACGCCCCACACTGTCACAGGGACACACCCCACACTGTCACTGCGATACACCCCACACTTTCACTGCAATATACCTCACACTGTCACTGGGATACACCCCACACTGTCACTGCGATACACCCCACACTGTCACTGCGATATATCCCACACTGTCACTGCAATATACCCCACACTGTCACTGCGATATACCCCACACTGACACTGCGATATACCTCACACTGTCACTGCAATACGCCCCACACTGTCACAGGGACACACCCCACACTGTCACTGCGATACACCCCACACTTTCACTGCAATATACCTCACACTGTCACTGGGATACACCCCACACTGTCACTGCGATACACCCCACACTGTCACTGCGATATATCCCACACTGTCACTGCAATATACCCCACACTGTCACTGCGATATACCCCACACTGACACTGCGATACACTCCACTCTGTCACTGCTATATAACCCACACTGACACTGCAATACACCCCACACTGACACTGCAATACACCCCACACAGACACTGCAATACACCCCACAGACACTGCAATACACCCCACACTGTCACTGCAATATACCCCACACTGTCACTGCGATATACCCCACACTGTCACTGCAATATACCCCACACCGTCACTGCGATATACCCCCCACCGTCACTGCGATAAACCCCACACTGTCACTGCGATATATCCCACACTGTCTCTGCAATACACCCCACACTGACACTGAGATATACCCTACACTGTCACTGCAATATACCCCACACCGTCACTGCGATATACCCCACACTGTCACTGCGATATATCCCACACTGTCACTGCAATACACCCCACACTGCCACTCAGATATACTCCACACAGTCACTGCGATATAACCCACAATGACACTGCGATGTACCCCACACCGTCACTGCGATATACCCCACACCGTCACTGCGATATACCCCACACTGTCACTGCGATATACCCCACACTGTCACTGCAACACACCCCACACTGTCACTGCAACACACCCCACACTGTCTCTGCGATATACCCCACACTGTCACTGTGATATAACCCACAATGTCACTGCAACACACCCCACACTGTCACTGCGATATAACCCAAACTGACACTGCTATACACCCCACACTGACACTGCAATACACCCCACACTGACATTGCAATATACCCCACACTGACACTGCAATCTACCCCACACTGACACTGCAGTATAGCCCACACTGACACTGCGATATACCCTACACTGTCACTGCAATATACCCCACACTGTCACTGCAATATACCCCACACTGTCACTGCGATATACCCCACACTGACACTGCGATATGCCCCACACTGACACTGCGATATACCCCACACTGACACTGTGATATACCCCACACTGTCACTGCAATACACCCCACACTGTCTCTGCGATATACCCCACACTGTCACTGTAATATCCCCCACACTGTCACTGCAACACACCCCACACTGTCACTACAATATACCCCACACTGTCACTGCGATATACCCCACACTGTCACTGCAATATACCTCACATTGTCTCTGCGATATACCCCACACTGTCACTGCGATATACCCCACACTGTCACTGTGATATACCCCACACTGTCACTGCAACTCACCCCACACTGTCACTGCAATATACTCCACACTGATACTGCGATATACCCCACACTGTCTCTGCGATATACCCCACACTGTCACTGCAACACACCCCACACTGTCACTGCGATATAATCCACACTAACAGTGCAATATACCCAACACTGACACTGCGATATACCCCACACTGTCACTGCAATATACCTCACACTGTCTCTGCGATATACCCCACACTGTCACTGTGATATACCCACACTTTCACTGCAACACACCCCACACTGACACTGCAATATACTCCACACTGTCACTGCGATATACCCCACACTGTCACTGCAACACACCCCACACTGACATTGCAATACACCCCACACTGACACTGCGATATACCCCACACTGACACTGCAATATACCCCACAATGACACTGCAATACACACCACACTGTCACTACAATATACCCCAAACTGTCACTGCAATACACCACACACTGTCACTGCGATATACCACACACTGTCACTGCAATATACCCCAAACTGTCACTGCAATACACCACACACTGTTACTGCGATATACCCCACACTGTCAATGCAATATACCCCAAACTGTCACTGCAATACACCACACACTGTCACTGTGATATACCCCACACTGACACTGCGATACACACCAAACTGTCACTGGGATACACCCCACACTGTCACTGCGATATACCCCACACTGACACTGCGATATACCCCACAGTGTCACTGCAATATACCCCACACTGTCTCTGCAATATACCCCACACTGTCACTGTGATATACCCCACACTGTCACTGCAACACACCCCACACTGTCACTGCAATATACTCCACACTGTCACAGCGATATACCCCACACTGACACTGCGATACACCCCACACTGTCACTGCTATATAACCCACACTGACACTGCAATACACCCCACACTGACACTGCAATACACCCAACACTGACACTGCAATACACCCCACACTGACACTGCGATATACCCCACACTGTCACAGCGATATACCCCACACTGACACTGCGATACACTCCACTCTGTCACTGCTATATAACCCACACTGACACTGCAATACACCCCACACTGACACTGCAATACACCCCACAGACACTGCAATACACCCCACACTGACACTGCGATATACCCCACACTGACACTGCGATATACCCCACACTGTCACTGCAATATACGCCACACTGTCACTGCAATATACCCCACACTGACACTGCAATATACCCCACACTGACACTGCGATATACCCCACACTGACACTGCGATATGCCCCACACTGACACTGCGATATGCCCCACACTGACACTGCGATATGCCCCACACTGACACTGCGATATGCCCCACAATGACACTGCGATATGCCCCACACTGACACTGCGATATACCCCACACTGTCACTGCGATATACCCCACACTGTAACTGCGATATACCCGACACTGTCTCTGCGATATACCCCACACTGTCACTGCAATATAACCTACATTGCCACTGCAACACACCCCACACTGTCACTGCAATATACCCCACACTGACACTGCGATATGCCCCACACTGACACTGCGATATGCCCCACACTGACACTGCGATATACCCCACACGGACACTGCAATACACCCCACACTGACACTGCAATACACCCCACAGACACTGCAATACACCCCACACTGACACTTCAATATACCCCACACTGACACTGCAATATACCCCACACTGTCACTGCAATATACGCCACACTGTCACTGCAATATACCCCACACTGACACTGCAATATACCCCACACAGACACTGCAATATACCCCACACAGACACTGCAATATACCCCACACAGACACTGCGATATACCCCACACTGACACTGCGATATGCCCCACACTGACACTGCGATTAGCCCCACACTGACACTGCGATATGCCCCACACTGACACTGCGATATACCCCACACTGTCACTGCGAAATACACCACACACTGACACTGCGATATACCCCACACTGTAACTGCAATATACCCCACACTGTCTCTGCGATATACCCCACACTGTCACTGCAATATACCCCACACTGTCACTGCAATATACCCCACACTGACACTGTAATATACCCCACACTGTCTCTGCGATATACCCCACACTGTCACTGCAAAAAACCCCACACTGTCACTGCAATATACCACACACTGACACTGCAATATACCCCACACTGACACTGCGATATACCCCACACAGAAACTGCAATATACCCCACACTGTCACTGCGATATACGCTACACTGTCACTGCAATAAAGCCCACACTGATACTGCGATATACCCCACACTGTCACTGCGATATACCCCACACTGTCACTGCGATATATCCCACACTGACACTGTGATACACCCCACACTGTCACTGCGATACTTCCCACACTGTCACTGCGATATACCCCACACTGTCACTGCGATATACCCCACACTGTCACTGCGATATATCCCACACTGACACTGCGATATGCTCCACACTGTCACTGCGATATACTCCACACTGTCACTGTGATACACCCCAAACTGTCACAGCGATACACCCCACAGTGGCACTGTGATACACTCCACACTGTCACTGCGATACACCACAGAGTGGCACTGTGATATACCCCACACTGTCACTGCGATATACCCCACACTGTCACTGCGATACATCCCACACTGTCACTGCGATATACCCCACACTGTCACTGCGATATACCCCACACTGTCACTGCGATATATCCCACACTGACACTGCGATATACTCCACACTGTCACTGCAATATACCCCACACTGTCACTGCGATACACCCCACACTGTCACTGGGATACACCCCACACTGCCACTGCAATACACACCACACTGTCACTACAATATACCCCAAACTGTCACTGCAATACACCACACACTGTCACTGCGATATACCACACACTGTCACTGCAATATACCCCAAACTGTCACTGCAATACACCACACACTGTTACTGCGATATACCCCACACTGTCAATGCAATATACCCCAAACTGTCACTGCAATACACCACACACTGTCACTGTGATATACCCCACACTGACACTGCGATACACACCAAACTGTCACTGGGATATACCCCACACTGTCACTGCGATATACCCCACACTGACACTGCGATATACCCCACAGTGTCACTGCAATATACCCCACACTGTCTCTGCAATATACCCCACACTGTCACTGTGATATACCCCACACTGTCACTGCAACACACCCCACACTGTCACTGCAATATACCCCACACTGTCTCTGCAATATACCCCACACTGTCACTGTGATATACCCCACACTGTCACTGCAACACACCCCACACTGTCACTGCAATATACCCCACACTGTCACTGCTATATAACCCACACTGACACTGCAATACACACCACACTGACACTGCAATACACCCAACACTGACACTGCAATACACCCCACACTGACACTGCGATATACCCCACACTGTCACAGCGATATACCCCACACTGACACTGCGATACACTCCACTCTGTCACTGCTATATAACCCACACTGACACTGCAATACACCCCACAGACACTGCAATACACCCCACACTGACACTGCAATATACCCCACACTGACACTGCGATATACCCCACACTGTCACTGCAATATACGCCACACTGTCACTGCAATATACCCCACACTGACACTGCAATATACCCCACACTGACACTGCGATATACCCCACACTGACACTGCGATATGCCCCACACTGACACTGCAATACACCCCACACTGTCACTGCAATACACACCACACTGTCACTACAATATACCCCAAACTGTCACTGCAATACACCACACACTGTCACTGCGATATGCCCCACACTGACACTGCGATATACCCCACACTGTCACTGCGACATACACCACACACTGTCACTGCGATATACCCCACACTGTAACTGCGATATACCCGACACTGTCTCTGCGATATACCCCACACTGTCACTGCAATATAACCTACATTGCCACTGCAACACACCCCACACTGTCACTGCAATATACCCCACACTGACACTGCGATATGCCCCACACTGACACTGCGATATGCCCCACACTGACACTGCGATATACCCCACACGGACACTGCAATACACCCCACACTGACACTGCAATACACCCCACAGACACTGCAATACACCCCACACTGACACTTCAATAAACCCCACACTGACACTGCGATATACCCCACACTGTCACTGCAATATACGCCACACTGTCACTGCAATATACCCCACACTGACACTGCAATATACCCCACACTGACACTGCAATATACCCCACACTGACACTGCGATATACCCCACACTGACACTGCGATATGCCCCACACTGACACTGCGATTAGCCCCACACTGACACTGCGATATGCCCCACACTGACACTGCGATATACCCCACACTGTCACTGCGACATACACCACACACTGACACTGCGATATACCCCACACTGTAACTGCAATATACCCCACACTGTCTCTGCGATATACCCCACACTGTCACTGCAATATACCCCACACTGTCACTGCAATATACCCCACACTGACACTGTAATATACCCCACACTGTCACTGTGATATACCCCACACTGTAACTGCAATATACCCCACACTGACACTGCGATATACCCCACACAGAAACTGCAATATACCCCACACTGTCACTGCGATATACGCTACACTGTCACTGCAATAAAGCCCACACTGATACTGCGATATACCCCACACTGTCACTGCGATATACCCCACACTGTCACTGCGATATACCCCACACTGTCACTGCAATATACCCCACACTGACACTGCGATGTAGCCCACACTGTCACTGCAACACACCCCACACTGACACTGCGATATACCCCACACTGTCACTGCGATATACCCCACACTGTCACTGCGATATACCCCACACTGACACTGCGATATACCCCACACTGACACTGCGATATACCCCACACTGACACTGCAATACACCCCACACTGACACTGCAATATTTCCCACACTGACACTGCAATATACCCCACACTGACACTGCAATATACCCCACACTGTCACTGCAATATACCCCACACTGACACTGCGATATACCCCACACTGTCACAGGAATATACCCCACACTGTCACTGCAATATACCCCACACTGACACTGTAATATACCCCACACTGTCACTGTGATATACCCCACACTGTAACTGCAATATACCCCACACTGACACTGCGATATACCCCACACAGAAACTGCAATATACCCCACACTGTCACTGCGATATACCCCACACTGTCACTGCGATATACCCCACACTGACACTGCGATATACCCCACACAGAAACTGCAATATACCCCACACTGTCACTGTGATATACGCTACACTGTCACTGCAATAAAGCCCACACTGATACTGCGATATACCCCACACTGTCACTGCGATATACCCCACACTGTCACTGCGATATATCCCACACTGACACTGTGATACACCCCACACTGACACTGCGATATACCTCACACTGTCACTGCAATACGCCCCACACTGTCACAGGGACACACCCCACACTGTCACTGCGATACACCCCACACTTTCACTGCAATATACCTCACACTGTCACTGGGATACACCCCACACTGTCACTGCGATACACCCCACACTGTCACTGCGATATATCCCACACTGTCACTGCAATATACCCCACACTGTCACTGCGATATACCCCACACTGACACTGCGATATACCTCACACTGTCACTGCAATACGCCCCACACTGTCACAGGGACACACCCCACACTGTCACTGCGATACACCCCACACTTTCACTGCAATATACCTCACACTGTCACTGGGATACACCCCACACTGTCACTGCGATACACCCCACACTGTCACTGCGATATATCCCACACTGTCACTGCAATATACCCCACACTGTCACTGCGATATACCCCACACTGACACTGCGATACACTCCACTCTGTCACTGCTATATAACCCACACTGACACTGCAATACACCCCACACTGACACTGCAATACACCCCACACAGACACTTCAATACACCCCACAGACACTGCAATACACCCCACACTGTCACTGCAATATACCCCACACTGTCACTGCGATATACCCCACACTGTCACTGCAATATACCCCACACCGTCACTGCGATATACCCCCCACCGTCACTGCGATAAACCCCACACTGTCACTGCGATATATCCCACACTGTCTCTGCAATACACCCCACACTGACACTGAGATATACCCTACACTGTCACTGCAATATACCCCACACCGTCACTGCGATATACCCCACACTGTCACTGCGATATATCCCACACTGTCACTGCAATACACCCCACACTGCCACTCAGATATACTCCACACAGTCACTGCGATATAACCCACAATGACACTGCGATGTACCCCACACCGTCACTGCGATATACCCCACACCGTCACTGCGATATACCCCACACTGTCACTGCGATATACCCCACACTGTCACTGCAACACACCCCACACTGTCACTGCAACACACCCCACACTGTCTCTGCGATATACCCCACACTGTCACTGTGATATAACCCACAATGTCACTGCAACACACCCCACACTGTCACTGCGATATAACCCAAACTGACACTGCTATACACCCCACACTGACACTGCAATACACCCCACACTGACATTGCAATATACCCCACACTGACACTGCAATCTACCCCACACTGACACTGCAGTATAGCCCACACTGACACTGCGATATACCCTACACTGTCACTGCAATATACCCCACACTGTCACTGCAATATACCCCACACTGTCACTGCGATATACCCCACACTGACACTGCGATATGCCCCACACTGACACTGCGATATACCCCACACTGACACTGTGATATACCCCACACTGTCACTGCAATACACCCCACACTGTCACTGCAATACACCCCACACTGTCACTGTAATATCCCCCACACTGTCACTGCAACACACCCCACACTGTCACTACAATATACCCCACACTGTCACTGCGATATACCCCACACTGTCACTGCAATATACCTCACATTGTCTCTGCGATATACCCCACACTGTCACTGCGATATACCCCACACTGTCACTGTGATATACCCCACACTGTCACTGCAACTCACCCCACACTGTCACTGCAATATACTCCACACTGACACTGCGATATACCCCACACTGTCTCTGCGATATACCCCACACTGTCACTGCAACACACCCCACACTGTCACTGCGATATAATCCACACTAACAGTGCAATATACCCAACACTGACACTGCGATATACCCCACACTGTCACTGCAATATACCTCACACTGTCTCTGCGATATACCCCACACTGTCACTGTGATATACCCACACTTTCACTGCAACACACCCCACACTGACACTGCAATATACTCCACACTGTCACTGCGATATACCCCACACTGTCACTGCAACACACCCCACACTGACATTGCAATACACCCCACACTGACACTGCAATATACCCCACACTGACACTGCAATATACCCCACAATGACACTGCAATACACCCCACACTGTCACTGCAATACACACCACACTGTCACTACAATATACCCCAAACTGTCACTGCAATACACCACACACTGTCACTGCGATATACCACACACTGTCACTGCAATATACCCCAAACTGTCACTGCAATACACCACACACTGTTACTGCGATATACCCCACACTGTCAATGCAATATACCCCAAACTGTCACTGCAATACACCACACACTGTCACTGTGATATACCCCACACTGACACTGCGATACACACCAAACTGTCACTGGGATACACCCCACACTGTCACTGCGATATACCCCACACTGACACTGCGATATACCCCACAGTGTCACTGCAATATACCCCACACTGTCTCTGCAATATACCCCACACTGTCACTGTGATATACCCCACACTGTCACTGCAACACACCCCACACTGTCACTGCAATATACTCCACACTGTCACAGCGATATACCCCACACTGACACTGCGATACACCCCACACTGTCACTGCTATATAACCCACACTGACACTGCAATACACCCCACACTGACACTGCAATACACCCAACACTGACACTGCAATACACCCCACACTGACACTGCGATATACCCCACACTGTCACAGCGATATACCCCACACTGACACTGCGATACACTCCACTCTGTCACTGCTATATAACCCACACTGACACTGCAATACACCCCACACTGACACTGCAATACACCCCACAGACACTGCAATACACCCCACACTGACACTGCGATATACCCCACACTGACACTGCGATATACCCCACACTGTCACTGCAATATACGCCACACTGTCACTGCAATATACCCCACACTGACACTGCAATATACCCCACACTGACACTGCGATATACCCCACACTGACACTGCGATATGCCCCACACTGACACTGCGATATGCCCCACACTGACACTGCGATATGCCCCACACTGACACTGCGATATGCCCCACAATGACACTGCGATATGCCCCACACTGACACTGCGATATACCCCACACTGTCACTGCGACATACACCACACACTGTCACTGCGATATACCCCACACTGTAACTGCGATATACCCGACACTGTCTCTGCGATATACCCCACACTGTCACTGCAATATAACCTACATTGCCACTGCAACACACCCCACACTGTCACTGCAATATACCCCACACTGACACTGCGATATGCCCCACACTGACACTGCGATATGCCCCACACTGACACTGCGATATACCCCACACGGACACTGCAATACACCCCACACTGACACTGCAATACACCCCACAGACACTGCAATACACCCCACACTGACACTTCAATATACCCCACACTGACACTGCAATATACCCCACACTGTCACTGCAATATACGCCACACTGTCACTGCAATATACCCCACACTGACACTGCAATATACCCCACACAGACACTGCAATATACCCCACACAGACACTGCAATATACCCCACACAGACACTGCGATATACCCCACACTGACACTGCGATATGCCCCACACTGACACTGCGATTAGCCCCACACTGACACTGCGATATGCCCCACACTGACACTGCGATATACCCCACACTGTCACTGCGAAATACACCACACACTGACACTGCGATATACCCCACACTGTAACTGCAATATACCCCACACTGTCTCTGCGATATACCCCACACTGTCACTGCAATATACCCCACACTGTCACTGCAATATACCCCACACTGACACTGTAATATACCCCACACTGTCTCTGCGATATACCCCACACTGTCACTGCAAAAAACCCCACACTGTCACTGCAATATACCACACACTGACACTGCAATATACCCCACACTGACACTGCGATATACCCCACACAGAAACTGCAATATACCCCACACTGTCACTGCGATATACGCTACACTGTCACTGCAATAAAGCCCACACTGATACTGCGATATACCCCACACTGTCACTGCGATATACCCCACACTGTCACTGCGATATACCCCACACTGACACTGCGATATACCCCACACTGACACTGCGATATACCCCACACTGACACTGCAATACACCCCACACTGACACTGCAATATTTCCCACACTGACACTGCAATATACCCCACACTGACACTGCAATATACCCCACACTGTCACTGCAATATACCCCACACTGACACTGCGATATACCCCACACTGTCACAGAAATATACCCCACACTGTCACTGCAATATACGCCACACTGACACTGTAATATACCCCACACTGTCACTGTGATATACCCCACACTGTAACTGCAATATACCCCACACTGACACTGCGATATACCCCACACAGAAACTGCAATATACCCCACACTGTCACTGCGATATACGCTACACTGTCACTGCAATAAAGCCCACACTGATACTGCGATATACCCCACACTGTCACTGCGATATACCCCACACTGTCACTGCGATATATCCCACACTGACACTGTGATACACCCCACACTGACACTGCGATATACCTCACACTGTCACTGCAATACGCCCCACACTGTCACAGGGACACACCCCACACTGTCACTGCGATACACCCCACACTGTCACTGCAATATACCTCACACTGTCACTGGGATACACCCCACACTGTCACTGCGATACACCCCACACTGTCACTGCGATATATCGCCCACTGTCACTGCAATATACCCCACACTGTCACTGCGATATACCCCACACTGTCACTGCAATACACCCCACACTGTCACTGCGATACATCCCACACTGTCACTGCGATATACCCCACACTGTCACTGCGATATACCCCACACTGTCACTGCGATATATCCCACACTGACACTGCGATATACTCCACACTGTCACTGCAATACACCCCACACTGTCACTGGGATACACCCCACACTGTCACTGCAATACACCCCAAAGTGCCACTGTGATATACCCCACACTGACACTGCGATATTTCCCACACCGTCACTGCGATATACCCCACACCTTCACTTCAATACACACCACACTGTCACTGTGATACACCCCAAACTGTCACAGCGATACACCCCACAGTGGCACTGCGATACACCCCACAGTGGCACTGCGATACACTCCACATTTTCACTGCAATATACCTCACACTGTCACTGTGATACACCCCACACTGACACTGCAACAAACCCCACACTGTCACTGCATTATACCTCACACTGCCACTGTGATATACCCCACACTGACACTGCGATATTTCCCACACCGTCACTGCGATACACCCCACGCTGTCACTGCAATATACCTCACACTGTCACTGCGAGACACCCCACACTGACACTGCAACAAACCCCACACTGTCACTGCATTATACCCCACACTCTCACTGCGATACACTCCACACCTTCACTGCAATACACCCCACACTGTCACTGCGATACACCCCACACTGTCACTGCGATACACCCCACACTGTCACTGCGATATACCCCACACTGACACTGCGATACACCCCACACTGTCACTGCGATATACCCCACACTGTCACTGCGATATACCCCACACTGTCACTGTGATATACCCACACTTTCACTGCAACACACCCCACACTGTCACTGCAATATACTCCACACTGTCACTGCGATATACTCCACACTGTCACTGCAATACACCCCACACTGTCACTGGGATACACCCCACACTGTCACTGCAATACACCCCAAAGTGCCACTGTGATATACCCCACACTGACACTGCGATATTTCCCACACCGTCACTGCGATACACCCCACGCTGTCACTGCAATATACCTCACACTGTCACTGCGAGACACCCCACACTGACACTGCAACAAACCCCACACTGTCACTGCGATATACCCCACACTCTCACTGCGATACACCCCACACCTTCACTGCAATACACCCCACACTGTCACTGCGATACACCCCACACTGTCACTGCGATACACCCCACACTGTCACTGCGATATACCCCACACTGACACTGCGATACACCCCACACTGTCACTGCGATATACCCCACACTGACACTGCGATACACCCCACACTGTCACTGCGATACACCCCACACTGTCACTGCGATATACCCCACACTGACACTGCGATATAACCCACAATGACGCTGCGATGTACCCCAGAGTGTCACTGTGATACACCCCACACTGTCGCTGCGATATACCCCACACTGTCACTGCGATATACCCCACACTGTCACTGCGATATACCCCACACTGACACTGCGATATACCCCACACTGACACGGCGATATACCGCACAGTGTCACTGCAATATACCCCACACTGTCACTGCAATATGCGCCACACTGTCACTGCAATATACCCCACACTGACACTGCGATATACCCCACACTGACACGGCGATATACCGCACACCGTCACAGCGATATACCCCACACCGTCACTGCAATATGCGCCACACTGTCTCTGCGATATACCCCACACTGACACTGTGATATACCCCACACTGTCACTGCAACACACCCCACACTGTCACTGCAATATACTCCACACTGTCACAGCGATATACCCCACACTGACACTGCGATACACCCCACACTGTCACTGCTATATAACCCACACTGACACTGCAATACACCCAACACTGACACTGCAATACACCCCACACTGTCACTGCGATATACCCCACACTGACACTGCGATATACCCCACACTGACACTGCGATATACCCCACACTGTCACTGCAACACACCCCACACTGTCACTGCGATATAATCCACACTAACAGTGCAATATACCCAACACTGACACTGCGATATACCCCACACTGTCACTGCGATATACCCCACACTGTCACTGTGATATACCCACACTTTCACTGCAACACACCCCACACTGTCACTGCAATATACTCCACACTGTCACTGCGATATACTCCACACTGTCACTGCAATACACCCCACACTGTCACTGGGATACACCCCACACTGTCACTGCAATACACCCCAAAGTGCCACTGTGATATACCCCACACTGACACTGCGATATTTCCCACACCGTCACTGCGATATACCCCACACCTTCACTTCAATACACACCACACTGTCACTGTGATACACCCCAAACTGTCACAGCGATACACCCCACAGTGGCACTGCGATACACCCCACAGTGGCACTGCGATACACTCCACACTTTCACTGCAATATACCTCACACTGTCACTGTGATACACCCCACACTGTCACTGCGATACACCCCACACTGTCACTGCGATACACCCCACACTGTCACTGCGATATACCCCACACTGACACTGCGATATAACCCACAATGACGCTGCGATGTACCCCAGAGTGTCACTGTGATACACCCCACACTGTCGCTGCGATATACCCCACACTGTCACTGCGATATACCCCACACTGTCACTGCGATATACCCCACACTGACACTGCGATATACCCCACACTGACACTGCGATATACCGCACAGTGTCACTGCAATATACCCCACACCGTCACAGCGATATACCCCACACCGTCACTGCAATATGCGCCACACTGTCTCTGCGATATACCCCACACTGACACTGCGATATACCCCACAGTGTCACTGCAATATACCCCACACTGTCTCTGCAATATACCCCACACTGTCACTGTGATATACCCCACACTGTCACTGCAACACACCCCACACTGTCACTGCAATATACTCCACACTGTCACAGCGATATACCCCACACTGACACTGCGATACACCCCACACTGTCACTGCTATATAACCCACACTGACACTGCAATACACCCAACACTGACACTGCAATACACCCAACACTGACACTGCAATACACCCCACACTGACACTGCGATATACCCCACACTGACACTGCGATATACCCCACACTGACACTGCGATATACCCCACACTGACACTGCGATATACCCCACACTGACACTGCGATACACCCCACTCTGTCACTGCCAAATAACCCACACTGACACTGCAATACACCCCACACTGACACTGCAATACACCCCACAGACACTGCAATACACCCCACACTGACACTGCAATATACCCCACACTGACACTGTGATATACCCCACACTGTCACTGCAATATACGCCACACTGTCACTGCAATATACGCCACACTGACACTGCAATATACCCCACACAGACCCTGCAATATACCCCACACTGACACTGCGATATGCCCCACACTGACACTGCGATACACCCCACACTGACACTGCGATATGCCCCACACTGACACTGCGATATACCCCACACTGTCACTGCGACATACACCACACACTGTCACTGCGACATGCACCACACACTGTAACTGCAATATACCCCACACTGTCTCTGCGATATACCCCACACTGTCACTGCAATATAACCTACATTGCCACTGCAACACACCCCACACTGTCACTGCAATATACCCCACACTGACACTGCGATGTACCCCACACTGTCACTGCAACACACCCCACACTGTCACTGTGATATACGCTACACTGTAACTGCAATATACCCCACACTGATACTGCGATATACCCCACACTGTCACTGCGATATAAGCTACACTGTCACTGCAATATACCCCACACTGATACTGCGATATATCCCACATTGTCACTGCGATATACCCCACACTGTCACTGCGATATATCCCACACTGTCACTGCAATATACCCCACACTGACACTGCGATATGCCCCTCACTGACACTGCGATATACCCCACACTGTCACTGCAATATACCCCACACTGTCACTGCAATATACCCCACACTGTCACTGCAATATACCCCACACAGACACTGCAACATCCCCACACTGACACTGCAATATACCCCACACTGACACAGCGATATACCCCACACTGACACTGCGATATGCCCCTCACTGACACTGCGATATGCCCCACACTGACACTGCGAAATACCCCACACTGTCACTGCGATACACCCCACACTGTCACTGCAACACACCCCACACTGTCACTGCAATATACCCCACACTGACACTGCGATATACCCCACAGTCTCACTGCAATATACCCCACACTGACACTGCATTATACCCCACACTAACACTGCATTATACCCCACACCGTCACTGCGATATACCCCACACTGTCACTGCGAAACACCCCACACCGTCACTGCAATACACCCCACACTGTCACGGCGATATACCCCACACTGTCACTGCGATATACCCCACACTGTCACTGCGATATACCCCACACTGACACTGTGATATACCCCACACTGTCACTGCAATATACTCCACACTGTCACAGCGATATACCCCAGACTGACACTGCAATATACCCCACACTGACACTGCAATATACCCCACACTGACACTGCAATATACCCCACACTGTCACTGCTATACACCCCACTCTGTCACGGCGATATACCCCACACTGTCACTGTGATTCACCCCACACTGTCACTGCGATACACCCCAGACTGACACTGCAATACACCCCGCACTGCCACTGAGATATACCCCACACCGTCACTGCAATACACACCACACTGTCACTGTGATACACCCCAAACTGTCACTGCGATACACCCCACACTGTCACTGCGATATATCCCACACTGTCACTGCGATATACCCCACACTGTCACTGCGATATACCCCACACTGACACTGCGATATACCCCACACTGTCACTGCATTATACCTCACACTGTCACTGCATTATACCTCACACTGTCACTGCAATACACCACACACTGTCACTGAGATACACCACACACTGCCACTGAGATATACCCCAAACAGTCACTGCGATATACCCCACACAGTCACTGCAATATACCCCACACTGTCACTGCGATACTCCCCACACTGTCACTGCAATATACCCCACACTGTCACTGCGATATACCCCACACTGCCACTGCAATATACCCCACACTGTCACTGCAATATACCCCACACTGTCACTGCGATATAACCCACGCTGACACTGCGATGTACCCCACACTGTCACTGCGATATACCCCACACCGTCACTGCGATATACCCCACACCGTCACTGCGATAAACCCCACACTGTCACTGCGATATATCCCACACTGTCTCTGCAATACACCCCACACTGACACTGAGATATACCCTACACTGTCACTGCAATATACCCCACACCGTCACTGCGATATACCCCACACTGTCACTGCGATATATCCCACACTGTCACTGCAATACACCCCACACTGCCACTCAGATATACTCCACACAGTCACTGCAATATACCCCACACTGTCACTGCGATATACCCCACACTGTCACTGCAATATACCCCACACTGTCACTGCGATATAACCCACAATGACACTGCGATGTACCCCACACCGTCACTGCGATATACCCCACACCGTCACTGCGATATACCCCACACTGTCACTGCGATATACCCCACACTGTCACTGCAACACACCCCACACTGTCACTGCAACACACCCCACACTGTCTCTGCGATATACCCCACACTGTCACTGTGATATACCCCACAATGTCACTGCAACACACCCCACACTGTCACTGCGATATAACCCAAACTGACACTGCTATACACCCCACACTGACACTGCAATACACCCCACACTGACATTGCAATATACCCCACACTGACACTGCAATATACCCCACACTGACACTGCAGTATAGCCCACACTGACACTGCGATATACCCTACACTGTCACTGCAATATACCCCACACTGTCACTGCAATATACCCCACACTGTCACTGCAATATACCCCACACTGTCACTGCGATATACCCCACACTGACACTGCGATATGCCCCACACTGACACTGCGATATACCCCACACTGACACTGTGATATACCCCACACTGTCACTGCAATACACCCCACACTGTCTCTGCGATATACCCCACACTGTCACTGTAATATCCCCCACACTGTCACTGCAACACACCCCACACTGTCACTACAATATACCCCACACTGTCACTGCGATATACCCCACACTGTCACTGCAATATACCTCACATTGTCTCTGCGATATACCCCACACTGTCTCTGCGATATACCCCACACTGTCACTGTGATATACCCCACACTGTCACTGCAACTCACCCCACACTGTCACTGCAATATACTCCACACTGACACTGCGATATACCCCACACTGTCTCTGCGATATACCCCACACTGTCACTGCAACACACTCCACACTGTCACTGCGATATAATCCACACTAACAGTGCAATATACCCAACACTGACACTGCGATATACCCCACACTGTCACTGCAATATACCTCACACTGTCTCTGCGATATACCCCACACTGTCACTGCGATATACCCCACACTGTCACTGCAACACACCCCACACTGACACTGCAATATACCCCACACTGACACTGCAATATACCCCACAATGACACTGCAATACACCCCACACTGTCACTGCAATACACACCACACTGTCACTACAATATACCCCAAACTGTCACTGCAATACACCACACACTGTCACTGCGATATACCACACACTGTCACTGCAATATACCCCAAACTGTCACTGCAATACACCACACACTGTTACTGCGATATACCCCACACTGTCAATGCAATATACCCCAAACTGTCACTGCAATACACCACACACTGTCACTGTGATATACCCCACACTGACACTGCGATACACACCAAACTGTCACTGGGATACACCCCACACTGTCACTGCGATATACCCCACACTGTCACTGCGATATACCACACACTGTCACTGCAATGCACTACGCACTGTAACTGAAATATACTGCATATTGTCACTGCGATACACCCCACACTGTCAGTGCGATACACCCCACACTGTCACTGCAATATACCTCACACTGTCACTGGGATACAGCCCACACCGTCACTGCGATACACCCCACACTGTCACTGCGATACACCCCAAACTGTCACTGCGAGACACCCCACACTGTCACTGCAATATACCTCACACTGTCACTGGGATACAGCCCACATTGTCACTGCAATACACCTCACACTGTCACTGGGATACACCCCACACTGTCACTGCGATACACCCCACACTGTCACTGCAATATACCCCACACTGTCACTGTGAGACACCCCACACTGTCACTGTGAGACACCCCACACTGTCACTGTGAGACACCCCACACTGTCACTGCGATACACCCCACACTGTCACTGCAATATACCCCACACTGTCACTGCAATATACCCCACACTGTCACTGTGAGACACCCCACACTGTCACTGTGAGACACCCCACACTGTCACTGCGATGCACCTCACACTGTCACTGCGATATAACCCACACTGTCACTGCAATATACCCCAAACTGTCACTGCAATACACCACACACTGTCGCTGCGATATACCACACACTGTCACTGCAATATACCCCAAACTGTCACTGCAATACACCACACACTGTCACTGTGATATACCCCACACTGGCAGTGCAATACACCACACAGTGGCACTGCGATATATCCCACACCGTCACTGCGATATACCCCATACTGTCACTGCGATATACACCAAACTGTCACTGGGATACACCCCACACTGTCACCGCAATATACCCCACACTGTCACTGCCATATACCCCACACTGTCACTGCGATATACCACACACTGTCACTGCAATGCACTACGCACTGTCACTGAAATATACTGCACACTGTCACTGCGATACACCCCAAACTGTCACTGCGAGACACCCCACACTGTCACTGCGATACACCCCACACTGTCACTGCAATATACCCCACACTGACACTGCAATATACCCCACACTGACACTGCAATATACCCCACACTGTCACTGCAATATACCCCACTCTGACACTACGATATACACTACACTGTCACTGCTATATACCCCACACTGTCACTGTGATATACCCCACACTAACTGTGATATACCCTACACTGTAACTGCGATATACCCCACACTGACACTGTGATATACCCCACACTGTCACTGCAATATACTCCACACTGTCACAGCGATATACCCCAGACTGACACTGCAATATACCCCACACTGACACTGCAATATACCCCACACTGACACTGCAATATACCCCACACTGTCACTGCTATACACCCCACTCTGTCACGGCGATATACCCCACACTGTCACTGTGATTCACCCCACACTGTCACTGCGATACACCCCAGACTGACACTGCAATACACCCCGCACTGCCACTGAGATATACCCCACACCGTCACTGCAATACACACCACACTGTCACTGTGATACACCCCAAACTGTCACTGCGATACACCCCACACTGTCACTGCGATATATCCCACACTGTCACTGCGATATACCCCACACTGTCACTGCGATATACCCCACACTGACACTGCGATATACCCCACACTGTCACTGCATTATACCTCACACTGTCACTGCATTATACCTCACACTGTCACTGCAATACACCACACACTGTCACTGAGATACACCACACACTGCCACTGAGATATACCCCAAACAGTCACTGCGATATACCCCACACAGTCACTGCAATATACCCCACACTGTCACTGCGATACTCCCCACACTGTCACTGCAATATACCCCACACTGTCACTGCGATATACCCCACACTGCCACTGCAATATACCCCACACTGTCACTGCAATATACCCCACACTGTCACTGCGATATAACCCACGCTGACACTGCGATGTACCCCACACTGTCACTGCGATATACCCCACACTGACACTGTGATATACCCCACACTGTCACTGCGATATACCCCACACCGTCACTGCGATATACCCCACACCGTCACTGCGATAAACCCCACACTGTCACTGCGATATATCCCACACTGTCTCTGCAATACACCCCACACTGACACTGAGATATACCCTACACTGTCACTGCAATATACCCCACACCGTCACTGCGATATACCCCACACTGTCACTGCGATATATCCCACACTGTCACTGCAATACACCCCACACTGCCACTCAGATATACTCCACACAGTCACTGCAATATACCCCACACTGTCACTGCGATATACCCCACACTGTCACTGCAATATACCCCACACTGTCACTGCGATATAACCCACAATGACACTGCGATGTACCCCACACCGTCACTGCGATATACCCCACACCGTCACTGCGATATACCCCACACTGTCACTGCGATATACCCCACACTGTCACTGCAACACACCCCACACTGTCACTGCAACACACCCCACACTGTCTCTGCGATATACCCCACACTGTCACTGTGATATACCCCACAATGTCACTGCAACACACCCCACACTGTCACTGCGATATAACCCAAACTGACACTGCTATACACCCCACACTGACACTGCAATACACCCCACACTGACATTGCAATATACCCCACACTGACACTGCAATATACCCCACACTGACACTGCAGTATAGCCCACACTGACACTGCGATATACCCTACACTGTCACTGCAATATACCCCACACTGTCACTGCAATATACCCCACACTGTCACTGCAATATACCCCACACTGTCACTGCGATATACCCCACACTGACACTGCGATATGCCCCACACTGACACTGCGATATACCCCACACTGACACTGTGATATACCCCACACTGTCACTGCAATACACCCCACACTGTCTCTGCGATATACCCCACACTGTCACTGTAATATCCCCCACACTGTCACTGCAACACACCCCACACTGTCACTACAATATACCCCACACTGTCACTGCGATATACCCCACACTGTCACTGCAATATACCTCACATTGTCTCTGCGATATACCCCACACTGTCACTGCGATATACCCCACACTGTCACTGTGATATACCCCACACTGTCACTGCAACTCACCCCACACTGTCACTGCAATATACTCCACACTGACACTGCGATATACCCCACACTGTCTCTGCGATATACCCCACACTGTCACTGCAACACACTCCACACTGTCACTGCGATATAATCCACACTAACAGTGCAATATACCCAACACTGACACTGCGATATACCCCACACTGTCACTGCAATATACCTCACACTGTCTCTGCGATATACCCCACACTGTCACTGTGATATACCCACACTTTCACTGCAACACACCCCACACTGTCACTGCAATATACTCCACACTGTCACTGCGATATACCCCACACTGTCACTGCAATACACCCCACACTGACACTGCAATATACCCCACACTGACACTGCAATATACCCCACAATGACACTGCAATACACCCCACACTGTCACTGCAATACACACCACACTGTCACTACAATATACCCCAAACTGTCACTGCAATACACCACACACTGTCACTGCGATATACCACACACTGTCACTGCAATATACCCCAAACTGTCACTGCAATACACCACACACTGTTACTGCGATATACCCCACACTGTCAATGCAATATACCCCAAACTGTCACTGCAATACACCACACACTGTCACTGTGATATACCCCACACTGACACTGCGATACACACCAAACTGTCACTGGGATACACCCCACACTGTCACTGCGATATACCCCACACTGTCACTGCGATATACCACACACTGTCACTGCAATGCACTACGCACTGTAACTGAAATATACTGCATACTGTCACTGCGATACACCCCACACTGTCAGTGCGATACACCCCACACTGTCACTGCAATATACCTCACACTGTCACTGGGATACAGCCCACACCGTCACTGCGATACACCCCACACTGTCACTGCGATACACCCCAAACTGTCACTGCGAGACACCCCACACTGTCACTGCAATATACCTCACACTGTCACTGGGATACAGCCCACATTGTCACTGCAATACACCTCACACTGTCACTGGGATACACCCCACACTGTCACTGCGATACACCCCACACTGTCACTGCAATATACCCCACACTGTCACTGTGAGACACCCCACACTGTCACTGTGAGACACCCCACACTGTCACTGTGAGACACCCCACACTGTCACTGCGATACACCCCACACTGTCACTGCAATATACCCCACACTGTCACTGCAATATACCCCACACTGTCACTGTGAGACACCCCACACTGTCACTGTGAGACACCCCACACTGTCACTGCGATGCACCTCACACTGTCACTGCGATATAACCCACACTGTCACTGCAATATACCCCAAACTGTCACTGCAATACACCACACACTGTCGCTGCGATATACCACACACTGTCACTGCAATATACCCCAAACTGTCACTGCAATACACCACACACTGTCACTGTGATATACCCCACACTGGCAGTGCAATACACCACACAGTGGCACTGCGATATATCCCACACCGTCACTGCGATATACCCCACACTGTCACTGCGATATACACCAAACTGTCACTGGGATACACCCCACACTGTCACCGCAATATACCCCACACTGTCACTGCCATATACCCCACACTGTCACTGCGATATACCACACACTGTCACTGCAATGCACTACGCACTGTCACTGAAATATACTGCACACTGTCACTGCGATACACCCCAAACTGTCACTGCGAGACACCCCACACTGTCACTGCGATACACCCCACACTGTCACTGCAATATACCCCACACTGACACTGCAATATACCCCACACTGACACTGCAATATACCCCACACTGTCACTGCAATATACCCCACTCTGACACTACGATATACACTACACTGTCACTGCGATATACCCCACACTGTCACTGTGATATACCCCACACTAACTGTGATATACCCTACACTGTAACTGCGATATACCCCACACTGACACTGCGATATACCCCACACTGTCACTGCGATATACCCCACACTGTCACTGTGATATACCCCACACTGACACTGCGATTTACCCCACACTGACACTGCGATTTACCCCACACTGACACTGCAACACACCCCACACTGACACTGCGATTTACCCCACACTGACACTGCAACACACCCCACACTGACACTGCAATACACCCCACACTGTCACTGCGATATACGCTACACTGTCACTGCCATATATCCCACACTGCCACTACGATATCCCCCACACTGTCACTGCAATACACCCCACACTGACAATGCGATATACCCCATACTGACACTGCGATATAACCCATACTGACACTGCGATATCCCCCACACTGTCACTGCAATATACCCCACTCTGACACTGCGATATACCCCACTCTGTCACTGCGATACACCCCACACTGTCACTGCAATATACCCCACACTGACACTGCGATATACCCCACACTGTCACTGCGACATACACCACACACTGTCACTGCGACATGCACCACACACTGTAACTGCAATATACCCCACACTGTCTCTGCGATATACCCCACACTGTCACTGCAATATAACCTACATTGCCACTGCAACACACCCCACACTGTCACTGCAATATACCCCACACTGACACTGCGATGTACCCCACACTGTCACTGCAACACACCCCACACTGTCACTGTGATATACGCTACACTGTAACTGCAATATACCCCACACTGATACTGCGATATACCCCACACTGTCACTGCGATATAAGCTACACTGTCACTGCAATATACCCCACACTGATACTGCGATATATCCCACATTGTCACTGCGATATACCCCACACTGTCACTGCGATATATCCCACACTGTCACTGCAATACACCCCATACTGACACTGCGATATAACCCACACTGACACTGCGATATGCCCCTCACTGACACTGCGATATACCCCACACTGTCACTGCAATATACCCCACACTGTCACTGCAATATACCCCACACTGTCACTGCAATATACCCCACACAGACACTGCAACATCCCCACACTGACACTGCAATATACCCCACACTGACACAGCGATATACCCCACACTGACACTGCGATATGCCCCTCACTGACACTGCGATATGCCCCACACTGTCACTGCAACACACCCCACACTGTCACTGCAATATACCCCACACTGACACTGCGATATACCCCACAGTCTCACTGCAATATACCCCACACTGTCACTGCATTATACCCCACACTAACACTGCATTATACCCCACACCGTCACTGCGATATACCCCACACTGTCACTGCGAAACACCCCACACCGTCACTGCAATACACCCCACACTGTCACGGCGATATACCCCACACTGTCACTGCGATATACCCCACACTGTCACTGCGATATACCCCACACTGACACTGTGATATACCCCACACTGTCACTGCAATATACTCCACACTGTCACAGCGATATACCCCAGACTGACACTGCAATATACCCCACACTGACACTGCAATATACCCCACACTGACACTGCAATATACCCCACACTGTCACTGCTATACACCCAACTCTGTCACGGCGATATACCCCACACTGTCACTGTGATTCACCCCACACTGTCACTGCGATACACCCCAGACTGACACTGCAATACACCCCGCACTGCCACTGAGATATACCCCACACCGTCACTGCAATACACACCACACTGTCACTGTGATACACCCCAAACTGTCACTGCGATACACCCCACACTGTCACTGCGATATATCCCACACTGTCACTGCGATATACCCCACACGGTCACTACGACACACCCCACACTGACACTGCGATATACCCCACACTGTCACTGCATTATACCTCACACTGTCACTGCAATACACCACACACTGTCACTGAGATACACCACACACTGCCACTGAGATATACCCCAAACAGTCACTGCGATATACCCCACACAGTCACTGCAATATACCCCACACTGTCACTGCGATACTCCCCACACTGTCACTGCAATATACCCCACACTGTCACTGCGATATACCCCACACTGTCACTGCAATATACCCCACACTGTCACTGCAATATACCCCACACTGTCACTGCGATATAACCCACGCTGACACTGCGATGTACCCCACACTGTCACTGCGATATACCCCACACTGACACTGTGATATACCCCACACTGTCACTGCGATATACCCCACACCGTCACTGCGATATACCCCACACCGTCACTGCGATAAACCCCACACTGTCACTGCGATATATCCCACACTGTCTCTGCAATACACCCCACACTGACACTGAGATATACCCTACACTGTCACTGCAATATACCCCACACCGTCACTGCGATATACCCCACACTGTCACTGCGATATATCCCACACTGTCACTGCAATACACCCCACACTGCCACTCAGATATACTCCACACAGTCACTGCAATATACCCCACACTGTCACTGCAATATACCCCACACTGTCACTGCGATATAACCCACAATGACACTGCGATGTACCCCACACCGTCACTGCGATATACCCCACACCGTCACTGCGATATACCCCACACTGTCACTGCGATATACCCCACACTGTCACTGCAACACACCCCACACTGTCTCTGCGATATACCCCACACTGTCACTGTGATATACCCCACAATGTCACTGCAACACACCCCACACTGTCACTGCGATATAACCCAAACTGACACTGCTATACACCCCACACTGACACTGAAATACACCCCACACTGACATTGCAATATACCCCACACTGACACTGCAATATACCCCACACTGACACTGCAGTATAGCCCACACTGACACTGCGATATACCCTACACTGTCACTGCAATATACCCCACACTGTCACTGCAATATACCCCACACTGTCACTGCAATATACCCCACACTGTCACTGCGATATACCCCACACTGACACTGCGATATGCCCCACACTGACACTGCGATATACCCCACACTGACACTGTGATATACCCCACACTGTCACTGCAATACACCCCACACTGTCTCTGCGATATACCCCACACTGTCACTGTAATATCCCCCACACTGTCACTGCAACACACCCCACACTGTCACTACAATATACCCCACACTGTCACTGCGATATACCCCACACTGTCACTGCAATATACCTCACATTGTCTCTGCGATATACCCCACACTGTCACTGCGATATACCCCACACTGTCACTGTGATATACCCCACACTGTCACTGCAACTCACCCCACACTGTCACTGCAATATACTCCACACTGACACTGCGATATACCCCACACTGTCTCTGCGATATACCCCACACTGTCACTGCAACACACTCCACACTGTCACTGCGATATAATCCACACTAACAGTGCAATATACCCAACACTGACACTGCGATATACCCCACACTGTCACTGCAATATACCTCACACTGTCTCTGCGATATACCCCACACTGTCACTGTGATATACCCACACTTTCACTGCAACACACCCCACACTGTCACTGCAATATACTCCACACTGTCACTGCGATATACCCCACACTGTCACTGCAACACACCCCACACTGACACTGCAATACACCCCACACTGACACTGCAATATACCCCACACTGACACTGCAATATACCCCACAATGACACTGCAATACACCCCACACTGTCACTGCAATACACACCACACTGTCACTACAATATACCCCAAACTGTCACTGCAATACACCACACACTGTCACTGCGATATACCACACACTGTCACTGCAATATACCCCAAACTGTCACTGCAATACACCACACACTGTTACTGCGATATACCCCACACTGTCAATGCAATATACCCCAAACTGTCACTGCAATACACCACACACTGTCACTGTGATATACCCCACACTGACACTGCGATACACACCAAACTGTCACTGGGATACACCCCACACTGTCACTGCGATATACCACACACTGTCACTGCAATGCACTACGCACTGTAACTGAAATATACTGCATACTGTCACTACGATACACCCCACACTGTCAGTGCGATACACCCCACACTGTCACTGCAATATACCTCACACTGTCACTGGGATACAGCCCACACTGTCACTGCGATACACCCCACACTGTCACTGCGATACACCCCAAACTGTCACTGCGAGACACCCCACACTGTCACTGCAATATACCTCACACTGTCACTGGGATACAGCCCACATTGTCACTGCAATACACCTCACACTGTCACTGGGATACACCCCACACTGTCACTGCGATACACCCCACACTGTCACTGCAATATACCCCACACTGTCACTGTGAGACACCCCACACTGTCACTGTGAGACACCCCACACTGTCACTGTGAGACACCCCACACTGTCACTGCGATACACCCCACACTGTCACTGCAATATACCCCACACTGTCACTGCAATATACCCCACACTGTCACTGTGAGACACCCCACACTGTCACTGTGAGACACCCCACACTGTCACTGCGATGCACCTCACACTGTCACTGCGATATAACCCACACTGTCACTGCAATATACCCCAAACTGTCACTGCAATACACCACACACTGTCGCTGCGATATACCACACACTGTCACTGCAATATACCCCAAACTGTCACTGCAATACACCACACACTGTCACTGTGATATACCCCACACTGGCAGTGCAATACACCACACAGTGGCACTGCGATATATCCCACACCGTCACTGCGATATACCCCACACTGTCACTGCGATATACACCAAACTGTCACTGGGATACACCCCACACTGTCACCGCAATATACCCCACACTGTCACTGCCATATTCCCAACACTGTCACTGCGATATACCACACACTGTCACTGCAATGCACTACGCACTGTCACTGAAATATACTGCACACTGTCACTGCGATACACCCCAAACTGTCACTGCGAGACACCCCACACTGTCACTGCGATACACCCCACACTGTCACTGCAATATACCCCACACTGACACTGCAATATACCCCACACTGACACTGCAATATACCCCACACTGTCACTGCAATATACCCCACTCTGACACTACGATATACACTACACTGTCACTGCGATATACCCCACACTGTCACTGTGATATACCCCACACTAACTGTGATATACCCTACACTGTAACTGCGATATACCCCACACTGACACTGCGATATACCCCACACTGTCACTGCGATATACCCCACACTGTCACTGTGATATACCCCACACTGACACTGCGATTTACCCCACACTGACACTGCGATTTACCCCACACTGACACTGCAACACACCCCACACTGACACTGCGATTTACCCCACACTGACACTGCAACACACCCCACACTGACACTGCAATACACCCCACACTGTCACTGCGATATACGCTACACTGTCACTGCCATATATCCCACACTGCCACTACGATATCCCCCACACTGTCACTGCAATACACCCCACACTGACAATGCGATATACCCCATACTGACACTGCGATATAACCCATACTGACACTGCGATATCCCCCACACTGTCACTGCAATATACCCCACTCTGACACTGCGATATACCCCACTCTGTCACTGCGATACACCCCACACTGTCACTGCAATATACCCCACACTGACACTGCAATACATCCCACACTGTCACTGCGATATACGCCACACTGTCACTGCAATATACCCCACACTAACACTGTGATTTACCCCACACTGTCACTGCAATAAACCCCACACTGTCACTGCGATATACCCCACACTGTCACTGCGATATATCCCACACTGTCACTACAATAATCCCCACACGGTCACTGCGATATACCCCACACTGTCACTGTGATTTACCCCACACTGTCACTGCGATATATCCCACACTGTCACTGCGATATACCCCACACTGACACTGCGATATACCCCACACTGTCACTGTGATATATCCCACACGGACACTGTGATTTTCCCCACACTGACACTGCGATATATCCCACACTGTCACTGCGATATACCCCAGACTGTCACTGCAATACAACCCACACTGACACTGCGATATACCCCACACTGTCACTGTGATATACCCAAAACAGTCACTGCAATACACCCCACACTGACACTGCGATATACCCCACACTGACACAGCAATATACCCCACACTGAAACTGCAACACACCCCACACTGTCACTGCGATATACTCCACACTGTCACTGCAACATACCCCACACTGTCACTGCAATATACCCCACACTGTCACTGCAACACACCCCACACTGTCACTGCAATATACCCCACACTGTCACTGTGATATACCCCACACTGACACTGTGATGTATCCCACACTGTCACTGTGATATACCCCACACTGTCACTGCAATACACCACACTGTCACTGTGATATACCCCACACTGACACTGTGATATACCCCACACTGACACTGCGATGTACCCCACACTGTCACTGCGATATACCCCACACTGTCACTGTGATATAACACACACTGTCACTGCAACACACCCCACACTGACACTGCAATACACCCCACACTGTCACTGCGATATACCCCATGCTGTCACTGTGATACACCCCACACTGACACTGCAATACACCCCACACTGTCACTGCGATATAACCCACACTGACACTACAATACACTCCCCCACACTGTGACACCCCCCCTCACATTGACACACCCCCCTCACTGTGACACTCCCCCCTCACTGTGACACCACCCCTCACATTGACACACCACCCTCACATTGACACACCCCCCTCACTGTCACACTCCCCCTCACTGTGACTCAACCCCCTCACATTGACACACCCCCCTCACTGTGACACACTCCCCCTCACTGTGACACACCCCCCCTCACTGTGACACACCCCCCCTCACTGTGACACTCCCCCTCACTGTGACACCCCCCCTCACTGTGACACTCCCCCCTCACTGTGACACTCCCCCTCACTGTGACACTCCCCCCTCAATGTGACACACCCCCCTCACTGTGACACTCCCCCTCACAGTGTCACATCCCCCCTCACTGTGTCACTCCCCCCTCACTGTGTCACTCCCCCTCACTGTGACACCCCCCTCACTGTGACACCACTCCTCACTGTGACACTCTCCCCTCACTGTGACACTCTCCCCTCACTGTGACACCCCCCTCACTGTGACACACCCCCCGCACTGTGACACTCCCCCCTCACTGTGACACTCCCCCCTCACTGTGACACTCCCCCCTCACAGTGGTACTCCCCCCTCACTGTGACACTCCCCCCTCACTGTGACACTCCCCCCTCACTGTGACACACTCCCCCCTCACTGTGACACTCCCCCCTCACAGTGATACTCCCCCCTCACTGTGACACTCCCCCCACACTGTGACACCCCCCCTCACTGTGACACCCCCCCACACTGTGACACCCCCCCCTCACTGTGACACACTCCCCCCTCACTGTGACACATCACCCTCACTGCGACACCCCCCCACACTGTGACACCCCCCCTCACTGTGACACCCCCCCACACTGTGACACCCCCCCCCTCACTGTGACACACTCCCCCCTCACTGTGACACATCACCCTCACTGCGACACCCCCCCTCACTGTGACACCCCCCCTCACTGTGACACCACCCATCACTGGGACACACCCCCCTCACTGTGACACTCCCCCTCACTGTGACACTCCCCCTCACTGTGACACACCCCCCCACACTGTGACACTCCCCCCTCACTGTGACACACCCCCCCTCACTGTGACACCCCCCTCACTGTGACACACCCCTCTCAATGTGACACACCCCCTCACTGTGACACTCCCCCTCACTGTGACACACTCCCCCCCCACACTGTGACACACCACCCTCACTGGGACACACACCTCCTCACTGGGACACACACACCCTCACTGGGACACAACCCCCTCACTGTGACACTCCCCCTCACTGTGACACACTCCCCCCTCACTGTGACACACCACCCTCACTGGGACACACTCCCCCTCACTGTGACACACCCCACTCACTGTGACACTCCCCCTCACTGTGACACACTCATCCTTCACTGTGACACTCCCCCCTCACTGTGACACCCCCCTCGCTGTGACACACCCGCCTCACTGGGAAACAACCCCCTCACTGGGACACACCCCCTCACTGTGACACTCCTCCCTCACTGTGACACACCCCCCTCACTGTGTCACTCCCCCTCACTGTGACACTCTCCCCTCACTGTGACACTCCCCCCTCACTGTGACACTCCCCCCTCACTGTGACACACCCCCCTCACTGTGACACTCCCCCCCTCACTGTGACACCCCCCTCGCTGTGACACACCCGCCTCACTGGGAAACAACCCCCTCACTGGGACACACCCCCTCACTGTGACACTCCCCCCTCACTGTGACACACCCCCCTCACTGTGTCACTCCCCCTCACTGTGACACTCTCCCCTCACTGTGACACTCCCCCCTCACTGTGACACTCCCCCCTCACTGTGACACACCCCCCTCACTGTGACACTCCCCCCCTCACTGTGACACTCCCCCTCACTGTGACACTCTCCCCTCACTGTGACACTCCCCCTCACTGTGACACTCCCCCCTCACTGTGACACTCCCCCTCACTGTGACACACACCCCCTCACTGTGACACACCCCCCTCACTGTGACACTCCCCCTCACTGTGACACACACCCCCTCACTGTGACACTCCCCCCTCACTGTGACACACCCCCTCACTGTGACACCCCCCTCGCTGTGACACACACGCCTCACTGTGACACAACCCCCTCACTGGGAACACCCCCCTCACTGTGACACTCCCCACTCACTGTGACACACCCCCTCACTGTGACACACCCCCCACACTGTGACACCCCCCCTCACTGTGCCACTCCCCCCTCACTGTGACACCCCCCACTCACTGTGACACTCCCCCCTCACTGTGACACTCCCCCCTCACTGTGACACCCCCCCTCACTGTGACACCCCCCCTTACTGTGACACCCCCCTCACTGTGACACTCCCCCCTCACTGTGACACCCCCCCCACACTGTGACACACCCCCCTCACTGTGACACCCCCCCTCACTGTGACACTCCCCCCTCACTGTGACACCCCCCCTTACTGTGACACCCCCCTCACTGTGACACCCCCCCCACACTGTGACACACCCCCCTCACTGTGAAACACCCCCCTCACTGTGACACCCCCCTCGCTGTGACACACCCGCCTCACTGTGACACAGTCCCCTCACTGTGACACACCCCCCTCACTGTGACACTCCCCCTCACTGTGACACCCCCCTCACTGTGACACACTCCCCCTCACTGTGACACTCCCCCCTCACTGTGACACTCCCCCCTCACTGTGACACCCCCCCTTACTGTGACCCCCCCTCACTGTGACACTCCCCCCTCGCTGTGACACCCCCCCACACTGTGATACACCCCCCTCACTGTGACACTCCCCACTCACTGTGACACCCCCCTCACTGTGACACACCCCCCTCACTGTGACACACCCCCCTCACTGTGACACTCCCCCCTCACTGTGACACCCCCCTCGCTGTGACACACCCGCCTCACTGTGACACAATCCCCTCACTGTGACACATCCCCCTCACTGTGACACTCCCCCTCACTGTGACACACTCCCCCCTTCACTGTGACACTCCCCCCTCACTGTGACATCCCCCTCGCTGTGACACACCCGCCTCACTGTGACACAGCCCCCTCACTGGGACACACCCCCCTCACTGTGACAGTCCCCCTCACTGTGACACCCCCCCTCACTGTGACACACTCCCCCCCTCACTGTGACACTCCCCCCTCACTGTGACACCTCCCCCTCACTGTGACACCCTCCTCGCTGTGACACACCCGCCTCACTGTGACACAACCCCCTCACAGGGACACACCCCCCTCACTGTGACACTCCCCCCTCAGTGTGACACCGCCCCTCAGTGTGACACTCCCCCCTCACTGTGACACCCCCCTCACTGTGACACACCCCCCTCATTGTGACACCCCCCCTCACTGTGACACTCCCCTTCACTGTGACACTCCCCCCTCACAGTGATACTCCCCCCTCACTGTGACACTCCCCCCTCACAGTGATACTCCCCCCTCACTGTGACACTCCCCCCTCACTGTGACACTCCCCCCTCACAGTGATACTCCCCCCTCACTGTGACACTCCCCCCTCACTGTGACACTCCCCCTCACTGTGACACCCCCCTCACTGTGACACACTCCCCCTCACTGTGACACTCCCCCGTCACTGTGACACTACCCCTCACTGTGACACCCCCCCTCACTGTGACACACTCCCCCTCACTGTGACACTCCCCACTCACTGTGACACCCCCCTCGCTGTGACACACCCGCCTCACTGTGACACAATCCCCTCACTGGGACACACCCCCCTCACTGTGACACTCCCCCTCACTGTGACACACTCCCCCCTCACTGTGACACACCACCCTCACTGGGACACACACCCCCTCACTGTGACACCCCCCCCTCACTGTGACACACTCCCCCCTTCACTGTGACACTCCCCCCTCACTGTGACAACCCACTCGCTGTGACACACCCGCCTCACTGTGACACAACCCCCTCACTGGGACACACCCCCCTCACTGTGACACACCCCCCTCAGTGTGACACCCCCCCTCACTGTGACACTCCCCACCTCACTGTGACACTCCCCCTCACTGTGACACACCCCCCGTCACTGTCACACTCCCCCCTCACTGTGACACTCCCCCCTCACTGTGACACACCCCCCTCACTGTGACACACCCCCCCCTCACTGTGACACACCCCCCTCACTGTGACACTCCCCCCTCACTGTGACACACCCCCCTCACTGTGACACATCCCCCCCTCACTGTGACACACCCCCCTCACTGTGACACACCCCCCTCACTGTGACACATCCCCCCCTCACTGGGACACACACCCCCTCACTGTGACACACCCCCCTCACTGTGACACTCCCCCTCACTGTGACACTCCCCCCTCACTGTGACACTCCCCCTCACTGTGACACTCCCCCCTCACTGTGACACTCTCCCTCACTGGGACACACACCCCCTCACTGTGACACACCCCCCTCACTGTGACACATCCCCCCCTCACTGTGACACTCCCCCACACTGTGACACTCCCCACTCACTGTGACACCCCCCCCACACTGTGACACACCCCTCACTTTGACACTCCCCCCTCACTGTGACACTCCCCCCTCACTGTGACACCCCCCCCTCACTGTGGCTCTCCCCCCTCACTATGACACTCCCCCCTCACTGTGACACCCCCCACTCTGTGACACCCCCCTCACTGTGACACACCCCCCTCACTGTGACACACCCCCCTCACTGTGACACCACCCCTCACTGTGACACACTCCCCCCTCACTGTGACACACCACCCTCACTGGGACACACACCCCCTCACTGTGACACACCCCCCTCACTGTGACACACCCCCTCACTGTGACACACTCCCCCCTCACTGTGACACCCCCCTCGCTGTGACACACCCGCCTCACTGTGACACAACCCCCTCACTGTGACACTCCCCCTCACTGTGACACCCCCCCTCACTGTGACACACTCCCCCCCCTCACTGTGACACTCCCCCCTCACTGTGACACCCCCCTCGCTGTGACACTCCCCCCTCACTGTGACACCCCCCTCGCTGTGACACACCCGCCTCACTGGGACACACACCCCCTCACTGGGACACACACCCCCTCACTGGGACGCACCCCCCTCACTGTGACACTCCCCCTCACTGTGACACACTCCCCCCTCACTGTGACACACCACCCTCACTGGGACACACTCCCCCTCACTGTGACACACCCCACTCACTGTGACACTCCCCCTCACTGTGACACACTCATCCTTCACTGTGACACTCCCCCCTCACTGTGACACACCCCTCTCAATGTGACACGCCCTCACTGTGACACACCCCCCTCACTGTGACACACCCCCCTCACTGTGACACACCCCCCTCACTGTGACACCACCCCTCACTGTGACACTCCCCCCTCACTGTGACACCCCCCCTCACTGTGACACACCCGCCTCACTGTGACACAATCCCCTCACTGGGACACACCCCCCTCACTGTGACACTCCCCCTCACTGTGACACACTCCCCCCTCACTGTGACACACCACCCTCACTGGGACACACACCCCCTCACTGTGACACACCCCCCTCACTGTGACACACCCCCTCACTGTGACACACTCCCCCCTCACTGTGACACACTCCCCCCTCACTGTGACACCCCCCTCGCTGTGACACACCCGCCTCACTGTGACACAACCCCCTCACTGGGACACATCCCCTCACTGTGACACTCCCCCTCACTGTGACACCCCCCCTCACTGTGACACACTCCCCCCCCTCACTGTGACACTCCCCCCTCACTGTGACACCCCCCTCGCTGTGACACACCCGCCTCACTGGGACACACACCCCCTCACTGGGACACACACCCCCTCACTGGGACGCACCCCCCTCACTGTGACACTCCCCCTCACTGTGACACACTCCCCCCTCACTGTGACACACCACCCTCACTGGGACACACTCCCACTCACTGTGACACACCCCACTCACTGTGACACTCCCCCTCACTGTGACACACCCCACTCACTGTGACACTCCCCCTCACTGTGACACTCCCCCTCACTGTGACACTCCCCCTCACTGTGACACACTCCCCCCTCACTGTGACACACCACCCTCACTGGGACACACTCCCCCTCACTGTGACACACCCCACTCACTGTGACACTCCCCCTCACTGTGACACACTCATCCTTCACTGTGACACTCCCCCCTCACTGTGACACCCCCCTCGCTGTGACACACCCCCTCACTGTGACACTCCCCCCTCACTGTGACACTCCCCCCTCACTGTGACACTCCCCCTCACTGTGACACTCTCCCCTCACTGTGACACCCCCCCTCACTGTGACACCCCCCCTCACTGTGACACACCCCCCTCACTGTGACACACTCCCCCCCTCACTGTGACACTCCCCCCTCACTGTGACACCCCCCTCGCTGTGACACACCCGCCTCACTGGGACACACACCCCCTCACTGTGACACAATCCCCTCACTGGGACACACCCCCCTCACTGTGACACTCCCCCTCACTGTGACACACTCCCCCCTCACTGTGACACCCCCCCTCACTGTGACACACTCCCCCCCTCACTGGGACACACACCCACTCACTGTGACACAATCCCCTCACTGGGACACACCCCCCTCACTGTGACACTCCCCCTCACTGTGACACACTCATCCTTCACTGTGACACTCCCCCCTCACTGTGACACCCCCCTCGCTGTGACACACCCGCCTCACCGGGACACAACCCCCTCACTGGGACACACCCCCTCACTGTGACACTCCCCCCTCACTGTGACACTCCCCCCTCACTGTGACACTCCCCCTCACTGTGACACTCCCCCCCTCACTGTGACACTCCCCCTCACTGTGACACTCCCCCTCACTGTGACACTCTCCCCTCACTGTGACACCCCCCCCTCACTGTGACACTCCCCCCTCACTGTGACACTCCCCCCTCACTGGGACACTCCCCCCTCACTGTGACACACCCCCCTCACTGGGATATACCCCCCTCACTGTGACACTCCCCCTCACTGTGACACACTCCCCCCTCACTGTGACACACCACCCTCACTGGGACACACACCCCCTCACTGTGACACACCCCACTCACTGTGACACTCCCCCTCACTGTGACACACTCATCCTTCACTGTGACACTCCCCCCTCACTGTGACACCCCCCTCGCTGTGACACAACCCCCTCACTGTGACACCCCCCCTCACTGTGACACCCCCCCTCACTGTGACACACTCCCCCCCTCACTGTGACACTCCCTCCTCACTGTGACACCCCCCTCGCTGTGACACACCCGCCTCACTGTGACACACCAACCTCACTGTGACACACCCCCCTCACTGTGACACACCCCCCTCACTGTGACACACCCCCCCTCACTGTGACACTCCCCCTCACTGTGACACCCCCCTCACTGTGACACTCCCCCTTCACTGTGACACTCCCCCCTCACTGTTACACCCCCCCTCACTGTGACACCCCCCCTCACTGTGACACTCCGCCCTCACTGTGACACTCCCCCCTCACTGTGACACTCCCCCCTCAATGTGACACTCCCCCTCACTGTGACAATCCCCCCTCACTGTGACACTCCCCCATCACTGTGATACTCCCCCTCACTGTGACACCCCCCCTCACTGTGACACTCTCCCCTCACTGTGACACTCCCCCTCACTGTGACACCACCCCTCACTGTGACACTCCCCCCTCACTGTGACACTCCCCACTCACAGTGACACTCCCCCCTCAATGTGACACTCCCCCTCACTGTGACACTCCCCCCTCACTGTGACACTCCCCCATCACTGTGATACTCCCCCTCACTGTGACACCCCCCCTCACTGTGACACTCTCCCCTCACTGTGACACTCCCCCTCACTGTGACACCACCCCTCACTGTGACACACCCCCCTCACTGTGACACTCCCCACACTGTGACACCCCCCTCACTGTGACACCACCCCTCACTGTGACACTCCCCCCTCACTGTGACACTCCCCCATCACTGTGATACTCCCCCTCACTGTGACACCCCCCCTCACTGTGACACTCTCCCCTCACTGTGACACCCCCCCTCACTGTGACACCCACTCCCTCACTGTGACACTCCCCCCTCACTGTGACACAACCCCCTCACTAGGAACACCCCCCTCACTGTGACACTCCCCCCTCACTGTGACACTCCCCCCTCACTGTGACACTCCCCCTCACTGTGACACACCCCCCACACTGTGACACCCTCCCCTCACTGTGCCACTCCCCCCTCACTGTGACACACCCCCCTCACTGTGACACTCCCCCCTCACTGTGACACTCCCCCCTCACTGTGACACACCCCCTCACTGTGACACACTCCCCCTCACTGTGACACATCACCCTCACTGTGACACTCTCCCCTCACTGTGACACACTCGTCACTGGGACACACCCCCCTCACTGTGACACACCCCACTCACTGTGACACACCCCCTCACTGTGACACACCCCACTCACTGTGACACACCCCCTCACTGTGACACTCTCCCCTCACTGTGACACACTCGTCACTGGGACACACCCCCCTCACTGTGACACCCCCCCCTCACTGTGACACTCCCCCCTCACTGTGACACCCCCCCTCACTGTGACACCCCCCCCCCTCACTGTGACACACCCCACTCACTGTGACACACCCCCTCACTGTGACACTCCCCCCTCACTGTGACACTCCCCCCTCACTGTGACACCCCCCCTCACTGTGACACCCCCCCCTCACTGTGACACACCCCACTCACTGTGACACACCCCCTCACTGTGACACTCCCCCCTCACTGTGACACACCCCCCTCACTGTGACACCCCCCCCTCACTGGGACACACCCCACTCACTGTGACACACCCCCTCACTGTGACACACCCCCCTCACTGTGACACCCCCCCTCACTGTGACACCCGCCCCAATGTGACACTCCCCCTCACTGTGACACCCCCCCTTACTGTGACCCCCCCTCATTGTGACCCCCCATCACTGTGACACTCCCCCCTCACTGTGACACCCCCCCCACACTGTGACACACCCCCCTCACTGTGAAACACCCCCCTCACTGTGACACCACCCCTCACTGTGACACTCCCCCCTCACTGTGACACCCCCCTCGCTGTGACACACCCGCCTCACTGTGACACAGTCCCCTCACTGTGACACACCCCCCTCACTGTGACACTCCCCCTCACTGTGACACACTCCCCCCTTCACTGTGACACTCCCCCCTCACTGTGACACCCCCCTCGCTGTGACACACCCGCCTCACTGTGACACAACCCCCTCACTGGGACACACCCCCCTCACTGTGACACTCGCCCTCACTGTGACACCCCTCCTCACTGTGACACACTCCCCCTCTCACTGTGACACTCCCCCCTCACTGTGACACCCCCCTCGCTGTGACACACCCGCCTCACTGGGACACCCCCCCTCACTGGGACACACCCCCTCACTGTGACACTCCCCCTCACTGTGACACTCCCCCCTCACTGGGACACACCCCCCCCTCACTGTGACACATCACCCTCACTGCGACACCCCCCCTCACTGTGACATCCCCTCTTACTGTGACACCCCCCTCACTGTGACACCCCCCCTTACTGTGACACCACCCCTCACTGTGACACCACCCCTCACTGGGACACACTCCCTTAACTGGGACACACCCCCCTCACTGTGACACCCCCCCCTCACTGTGACACACCCCCCTCACTGTGACACCCCCCCTCACTGTGACACCCCCCTCACTGTGACACCCCCCCCTCACTGTGACACACCCCCCTCACTGTGACACTCCCCCCTCACTGTGACACTCCCCCCTCACTGTGACACACCCCCCTCACTGTGACACCACCCCTCACTGTGACACTCCCCCCTCACTGTGACACCCCCCTCGCTGTGACACACCCGCCTCACTGTAACACACCCCCCTCGCTGTGACACACCCGCCTCACTGTGACACAATCCCCTCACTGGGACACACCCCCCTCACTGTGACACTCCCCCTCACTGTGACACACTCCCCCCTCACTGTGACACACCCCCCTCACTGTGACACACCCCCTCACTGTGACACACTCCCCCCTCACTGTGACACCCCCCTCGCTGTGACACACCCGCCTCACTGTGACACAACCCCCTCACTGTGACACACCCCCCTCGCTGTGACACACCCGCCTCACTGTGACACAATCCCCTCACTGGGACACACCCGCCTCACTGTAACACACCCCCCTCGCTGTGACACACCCGCCTCACTGTGACACAATCCCCTCACTGGGACACACCCCCCTCACTGTGACACTCCCCCTCACTGTGACACACTCCCCCCTCACTGGGACACACCCCCCTCACTGTGACACTCGCCCTCACTGTGACACCCCCCCCTCACTGTGACACACTCCCCCCCTCACTGTGACACTCCCCCCTCACTGTGACACCCCCCTCGCTGTGACACACCCGCCTCACTGGGACACACACCCCCTCACTGGGACACACACCCCCTCACTGGGACACACCCCCCTCACTGTGACACTCCCCCTCACTGTGACACACTCCCCCCTCACTGTGACACACCACCCTCACTGGGACACACTCCCCCTCACTGTGACACACCACCCTCACTGGGACACACTCCCCCTCACTGTGACACACCCCACTCACTGTGACACACTCATCCTTCACTGTGACACTCCCCCCTCACTGTGACACCCCCCTCGCTGTGACACACCCCCTCACTGTGACACTCCCCCCTCACTGTGACACTCCCCCTCACTGTGACACTCCCCCCCTCACTGTGACACTCCCCCCCTCACTGTGACACTCCCCCTCACTGTGACACTCCCCCTCACTGTGACACTCTCCCCTCACTGTGACACTCCCCCTCACTGTGACACCCCCCCTCACTGTGACACCCCCCCTTACTGTGACAAACTCCCCCCCTCACTGTGACACTCCCCCCTCACTGTGACACCCCCCTCGCTGTGACACACCCCCTCACTGTGACACTCCCCCCTCACTGTGACACTCCCCCTCACTGTGACACTCCCCCCCTCACTGTGACACTCCCCCCCTCACTGTGACACTCCCCCTCACTGTGACACTCCCCCTCACTGTGACACTCTCCCCTCACTGTGACACTCCCCCTCACTGTGACACCCCCCCTCACTGTGACACCCCCCCTTACTGTGACAAACTCCCCCCCTCACTGTGACACTCCCCCCTCACTGGGACACCCCCCCTCACTGTGACACAATCCCCTCACTGGGACACACCCCCCTCACTGTGACACTCCCCCCCACTGTGACACACTCCCCCCTCACTGTGACACACCACCCTCACTGGGACACACACCCCCTCACTGTGACACACCCCCCTCACTGTGACACACCCCCTCACTGTGACACACTCCCCCCTCACTGTGACACCCCCCTCGCTGTGACATACCCGCCTCACTGTGACACAACCCCCTCACTGTGACACCCCCCCTCACTGGAACACACCCCCTCATTGGGACACACCCCCTCACTGGGACACACCCCGCTCACTGTGACACTCCCCCTCACTGTGACACACCCCCCCCACACTGTGACACACCACCCTCACTGGGACACACACCCCCTCACTGGGACACACACCCCCTCACTGGGACACACCCCCCTCACTGTGACACACTCCCCCCTCACTGTGACACACCACCCTCACTGGGACACACTCCCCCTCACTGTGACACACCCCACTCACTGTGATACTCCCCCTCACTGTGACACACTCATCCTTCACTGTGACACTCCCCCCTCACTGTGACACCCCCCTCGCTGTGACACACCCGCCTCACTGGGACACAACCCCCTCACTGGGACACACCCCCTCACTGTGACACTCCCCCCTCACTGTGACACTCCCCCTCACTGTGACACTCCCCCCTCACTGTGACACTCCCCCCCTCACTGTGACACTCCCCCTCACTGTGACACTCTCCCCTCACTGTGACACTCCCCATCACTGTGACACCCCCCCTCACTGTGACACTCCCCCCTCACTGTGACACTCCCCCCTCACTGGGACACTCCCCCCTCACTGGGATACACCCACCACACTGTGACACTCCCCCTCACTGTGACACACTCCTCCCTCACTGTGACACACTCCTCCCTCACTGTGACACACCACCCTCACTGTGACACACTCCCCCCTCACTGTGACACACCACCCTCACTGGGACACACACCCCCTCACTGTGACACACCCCACTCACTGTGACACCCCCCCTCACTGTGACACACTCATCCTTCACTGTGACACTCCCCCCTCACTGTGACACCCCCCTCGCTGTGACACACCCGCCTCACTGTGACACAACCCCCTCACTGTGACACCCCCCCTCACTGTGACACCCCCCTCACTGTGACACACTCCCCCCCTCACTGTGACACTCCCTCCTCACTGTCACACCCCCCTCGCTGTGACACACCCGCCTCACTGTGACACACCAACCTCACTGTGACACACCCCCCTCACTGTGACACACCCCCCTCACTGTGACACACCCACCTCAATGTGACACTCCCCCTCACTGTGACACTCCCCCCTCACTGTGTCACTCCCCCCTCACTGTGTCACTCCCCCTCACTGTGACACTCCCCCTCACTGTGACACTCACCCCTCACTGTGACACTCCCCCATCACTGTGATACTCCCCCTCACTGTGACACCCCCCCTCACTGTGACACTCTCCCCTCACTGTGACACTCCCCCTCACTGTGACACCACCCCTCACTGTGACACTCCCCCCTCACTGTGACACTCCCCCCTCACAGTGACACTCCCCCCTCACTGTGACACTCCCCCTCACTGTGACACACACCCCCTCACTGTGACACACCACCCTCACTGTGACACTCCCCACACTCTGACACCCCCCCTCACTGTGACACCCACTCCCTCACTGTGACACCCACTCCCTCACTGTGACACTCTCCCCTCACTGTGACACCCCCCCTCACTGTGACACCCACTCCCTCACTGTGACACTCCCCCCTCACTGTGACACAACCCCCTCACTAGGAACACCCCCCTCACTGTGACACCCCCCCCTCACTGTGACACTCCCCCCTCACTGTGACACTCCCCCTCACTGTGACACACCCCCCACACTGTGACACCCTCCCCTCACTGTGCCACTCCCCCCTCACTGTGTCACTCCCCCCTCACTGTGACACTCCCCCTCACTGTGACACCCCCCCTCACTGTGACACCCCCCGTCACTGGGACACCGCCCCTCACTGTGACACCCCCCCTCACTGTGACACACTCCCCCTCACTGTGACACATCACCCTCACTGTGACACCCCCCCTCACTGTGACACCCCCCGTCACTGGGACACACCCCCCTCACTGTGACACTCCCCCTCACTGTGACACACCCCCCTCACTGTGACACTCCCCCCTCACTGTGACACCCCCCCTCACTGTGACACACTCCCCCTCACTGTGACACATCACCCTCACTGTGACACCCCCCCTCACTGTGACACCCCCCGTCACTGGGACACCCCCCCCTCACTGTGACACTCCACCTCACTGTGACACAACCCCCCCCCCCACACTTTGACACACCCCCCTCACTGTGACACCCCCCCCTCACTGTGACACTCCCCCCTCACTGTGACACCCCCCTGACTGTGACACCCCCCCCTCACTGTGACACACCCCACTCACTGTGACACACCCCCCTCACTGTGACACTCCCCCCTCACTGTGACACTCCCCCCTCACTGTGACACCCCCCCTCACTGTGACACCCCCTCACTGTGACACACCCCCCTCACTGTGACACACCCCCCTCACTGTGACACCCCCCCTCACTGTGACACTCCCCCCTCACTGTGACACCCCGCCCCACTGTGACACTCCCCCCTCACTGTGACACTCTCCCCTCACTGTGACACCCCCCCTTACTGTGACCCCCCCTCACTGTGACACTCCCCCCTCACTGTGACACCCCCCCCACACTGTGACACACCCCCCTCACTGTGACACACCCCCTCACTGTGACACACCCCCCTCACTGTGACACACCCCTCTCACTGTGACACACCCCCCTCACTGTGACACACCCCCCTCGCTGTGACACACCCGCCTCACTGTGACACAATCCCCTCACTGTGACACACCCCCCTCACTGTGACACTCCCCCTCACTGTGACACACTCCCCCCTTCACTGTGACACTCCCCCCTCACTGTGACACCCCCCTCGCTGTGACACACCCGCCTCACTGTGACACTCCCCCCTCACTGTGACACTCCCCCCTCACTGTGACACTCCCCCCCTCACTGTGACACTCCCCCTCACTGTGACACTCCCCCTCACTGTGACACTCTCCACTCACTGTGACACTCCCCCTCACTGTGACACCCCCCCTCACTGTGACACTCCCCCCTCACTGTGACACACTCATCCTTCACTGTGACACTCCCCCCTCACTGTGACACCCCCCTCGCTGTGACACACCCGCCTCACTGTGACACAACCCCCTCACTGTGACACGCCCCCTCACTGTGACACCCCCCCTCACTGTGACACTCCCTCCTCACTGTGACACCCCCCTTGCTGTGACACACCCGCCTCACTGTGACACACCAACCTCACTGTGACACACCCCCCTCACTGTGACACTCCCCCTCACTGTGACACCCCCCTCACTGTGACACTCCCCCTCACTGTGACACCCCCCTCACTGTGACACTCCCCCTCACTGTGACACACCCCACCTCACTGTGACACCCCCCCTCACTGTGACACACCCCCCCCTCACTGTGACACTCCCCCCTCACTGTGACACCCCCCCTCACTGTGACACCCCCCCTCACTGTGACACTCCGCCCTCACTGTGACACTCCCCCCTCACTGTGACACCCCCCCCTCAATGTGACACTCCCCCTCACTGTGACACTCCCCCCTCACTGTGACACCCCCCCTCACTGTGACACTCCGCCCTCACTGTGACACACCCGCCTCACTGTGACACACCCCCCTCACTGTGACACACCCCCCTCAATGTGACACTCCCCCTCACTGTGACACTCCCCCCTCACTGTGACACTCCCCCCTCACTGTGACACACCCCCCTCAATGTGACACTCCCCCTCACTGTGACACTCCCCCCTCACTGTGTCACTCCCCCCTCACTGTGTCACTCCCCCTCACTGTGACACTCCCCCTCACTGTGACACTCACCCCTCACTGTGACACTCCCCCATCACTGTGATACTCCCCCTCACTGTGACACCCCCCCTCACTGTGACACTCCCCCTCACTGTGACACCCCCCCTCACTGTGACACTCTCCCCTCACTGTGACACTCCCCCTCACAGTGACACTCCCCCCTCACTGTGACACCACCCCTCACTGTGACACTCCCGCCTCACTGTGACACTCCCCCCTCACAGTGACACTCCCCCCTCACTGTGACACTCCCCCTCACTGTGACACACACCCCCTCACTGTGACACACCCCCCTCACTGTGACACTCCCCCCTCACTGTGACACTCCCCCCCTCACTGTGACACTCCCCCCTCACAGTGACACTCCCCCCTCACTGTGACACTCCCCCTCACTGTGACACACACCCCCTCACTGTGACACACCCCCCTCACTGTGACACTCCCCACACTGTGACACATCCCCCCCTCACTGTGACACCCACTCCCTCACTGTGACACTCTCCCCTCACTGTGACACCCCCCCTCACTGTGACACCCACTCCCTCACTGTGACACTCCCCCCTCACTGTGACACTCCCCCTTACTGTGACCCCCCCTCACTGTGACACCCCCCCTTACTGTGACCCCCCCTCACTGTGACACTCCCCCCTCACTGTGACACTCCCCCCTCACTGTGACACTCCCCCTCACTGTGACACTCCCCCTCACTGTGACACACCCCCCTCACTGTGACACTCCCCCCTCACTGTGACACTCCCCCTCACTGTGACACACCCCCCACACTGTGACACCCTCCCCTCACTGTGACACTCCCCCCTCACTGTGACACCCCCCCTCACTGTGCCACACCCCCCTCACTGTGACACACCCCCCTCACTGTGCCACTCCCCCCTCACTGTGACACACCCCCCTCACTGTGACACCCCCCCTCACTGTGACACACTCCCCCTCACTGTGACACATCACCCTCACTGTGACACCCCCCCTCACTGTGACACCCCCCGTCACTGGGACACACCCCCCTCACTGTGACACTCCCCCTCACTGTGACACACCCCCCCCCACACTTTGACACACCCCCCTCACTGTGACACTCCCCCCTCACTGTGACACCCCCCCTCACTGTGACACCCCCCCCTCACTGTGACACACCCCACTCACTGTGACACACCCCCTCAGTGTGACACTCCCCCCTCACTGTGACACTCCCCCCTCTCTGTGACACTCCCCCCTCACTGTGACACTCCCCCTCACTGTGACACCCCCCCCTCACTGTGACACACCCCACTCACTGTGACACACCCCCCTCACTGTGACACCCCCCCCTCACTGTGACACCCCCCCCTCACTGTGACACACCCCACTCACTGCGACACTCCCCCCTCACTGTGACACCCCCCCCCACTGTGACACTCCCCCTCACTGTGACACACTCCCCCCTCACTGTGACACACCACCCTCACTGTGACACTCCCCCCTCACTGTGACACACCCCCCTCACTGTGACACACCCCCTCACTGTGACACACTCCCCCCTCACTGTGACACCCCCCTCGCTGTGACACACCCGCCTCACTGTGACACAACCCCCTCACTGGGACACATCCCCTCACTGTGACACTCCCCCTCACTGTGACACCCCCCCTCACTGTGACACAATCCCCTCACTGGGACACACCCCCCTCACTGTGACACTCGCCCTCACTGTGACACCCCTCCTCACTGTGACACACTCCCCCCTTCACTGTGACACTCCCCCCTCACTGTGACACCCCTCCTCACTGTGACACACTCCCCCCCTCACTGTGACACTCCCCCCTCACTGTGACACCCCCCTCGCTGTGACACACCCGCCTCACTGTAACACACCCCCCTCACTGGGACACCCCGCCTCACTGGGACACACCCCCTCACTGGGACACACCCCCCTCACTGGGACACTCCCCCTCACTGTGACACACCCCGCCCACACTGTGACACACCCCCCTCACTGTGACACACCCCCCTCACTCTGACACACCCCCCTCACTGTGACACTCCCCCTCACTGTGACACACTCCCCCCTTCACTGTGACACTCCCCCCTCGCTGTGACACCCCCCTTGCTGTGACACACCCGCCTCACTGTGACACAACCCCCTCACTGGGACACACCCTCCTCACTGTGACACTCCCCCTCGCTGTGACACTCCCCCCTCACTGTGACACCCCCCTCACTGTGACACCCCTCTCACTGTGACACCCCCCCTCACTGTAACACCCCCCTCACTGTAACACCCCCCTCACTGTGACACTCCCCCTCACTGTGACACTCCCCCTCACTGTGACACTCCCCCCTCACTGTGACACACCCCCCCTCACTGTGACACTCCCCCCTCACTGTGACACTCCCCCTCACTGTGACACTCCCCCCTCACTGTGACACACCCCCCCTCACTGTGACACCCCCCTCACTGTGACACTCCCCCCTCACTGTGACACTCCCCCTCACTGTGACACACCCCCCTCACTGTGACACTCCCCCCTCACTGTGACACTCTCCCTCACTGTGACACTCCCCCCTCACTGTGACACCCCCCCCTCACTGTGACACACCCCCCTCACTGTGACACTCCCCCCTCACTGGGACACACACCCGCTCACTGTGACACTCCCCCTCACTGTGACACCCCCCTCACTGTGACACTCCCCCCTCACTGTGACACTCCCACCTCACTGTGACACTCCCCCCTCACTGTGACACTCCCCCTCACAGTGTCACATCCCCCCCTCACTGTGACACCCCCCTCACTGTGACACTCCCCCCTCACTGTGACACTCCCCCTCACTGTGACACACCAACCTCACTGTGACACTCCCCCCTCACTGTGACACTCCCCCTCACAGTGTCACATCCCCCCCTCACTGTGACACTCCCCCTCACTGTGACACACCAACCTCACTGTGACACTCCCCCCTCACTGTGACACTCCCCCTCACAGTGTCACATCCCCCCCTCACTGTGACACCCCCCCTCACTGTGACACTCCCCCCTCACTGTGACACTCTCCCTCACTGTGACACCCCCCCCTCACTGGGACACACCCCCCTCACTGGGACACCCCCCCCCTCACTGTGACACCCTCCCCTCACTGTGAAACCCCCCCCTCACTGTGACACACCCCTCTCACTGTGACACCCCCCCCTCACTGTGACACCCCCCCCTCACTGGGACACCCCCCCCTCACTGTGACACCCCCCCCTCACTGTGACACTCCCCCCTCACTGTGACACTCCCCACTCACTGGGACACCCCCCCCTCACTGGGACACCTCCCCTCACTGTGACACCCCCCCTCACTGGGACACCCCCCCCTCACTGGGACACACCCCCCTCACTGGGACACCCCCCCCCTCACTGTGACACCCTCCCCTCACTGTGAAACCCCCCCCTCACTGTGACACACCCCTCTCACTGTGACACCCCCCCCTCACTGTGACACCCCCCCCTCACTGGGACACCCCCCCCTCACTGTGACACACCCCTCACTGTGACACCCCCCCTCACTGTGACACTCCCCCCTCACTGTGACACCCCCCCTCACTGTCACACTCCCCCCTCACTGTGACACCCCGCCCTCACTGTGACACACCCCCCTCACTGTGACACCCCCCCTCACTGTGACACCCCCCCTCACTGTGACACTCCCCCCTCACTGTGACACACCCCCCTCACTGTGACACTCCCCCTCACTGTGACACACCCCCCTCACTGTGACACATCCCCCCCTCACTGTGACACTCCCCCTCACTGTGACACCCCCCCACACTGTGACACACCCCTCACTTTGACACTCCCCCCTCACTGTGACACCCCCCCCTCACTGTGACTCTCCCCCCTCACTGTGACACTACCCCCACACTGTGACACCCCCCACTCTGTGACACTCCCCCCTCACTGTGACACCCCCCCCTCACTGTGACACCCCCCCCACATGGTGACACCCCCCCCACACTGTGACACTCCCCCCTCACTGTGACACTCCGCCTCACTGTGACACTCCCCCCTCACGTGACACACCCACCTCACTGTGACACCTCCCCCCTCACTGTGACACTCCCCCCTCACTGTGACATTCCCCCCCTCACTGTGACACCCCCCCCTCACTGTGACATTCCCCCCTCACTGTGACACTCCCCCTCACTGTGACACCTCCCCCCTCACTGTGACACTCCCCCCTCACTGTGACACCTCCCCCCTCACTGTGACACCCCCCCCTCACTGTGACACTCCCCCCTCACTGGGACACCCCCCCTCACTGTGACACCCCCCCTCACTGGGACACACCCCCCTCACTGGGACACCCCCCCCTCACTGTGACACCCCCCCCCTCACTGTGACATCCCCCTCACTGTGACACCCCCCCTCACTGTGACACCCCCCCTCACTGTGACACACCCCCCTCACTGTGACACACCCCCTCACTGTGACACCACCCCTCACTGTGACACTCCCCCCTCACTGTGACACCCCCCTCGCTGTGACACACCCGCCTCACTGTAACACACCCCCCTCGCTGTGACACACCCGCCTCACTGTGACACAATCCCCTCACTGGGACACACCCCCCTCACTGTGACACTCCCCCTCACTGTGACACACTCCCCCCTCACTGTGACACACCACCCTCACTGGGACACACACCCCCTCACTGTGACACACCCCCCTCACTGTGACACACCCCCTCACTGTGACACACTCCCCCCTCACTGTGACACCCCCCTCGCTGTGACACAACCCCCTCACTGGGACACATCCCCTCACTGTGACACTCCCCCTCACTGTGACACCCCCCCTCACTGTGACACACTCCCCCCTTCACTGTGACACTCCCCCCTCACTGTGACACCCCCCTCGCTGTGACACACCCGCCTCACTGGGACACACACCCCCTCACTGGGACACACACCCCTCACTGTGACACTCCCCCTCACTGTGACACACTCCCCCCTTCACTGTGACACTCCCCCCTCGCTGTGACACCCCCCTTGCTGTGACACACCCGCCTCACTGTGACACAACCCCCTCACTGGGACACACCCTCCTCACTGTGACACCCCCCCTCACTGTGACACACTCCCCCCCTCACTGTGACACTCCCCCCTCACTGTGACACCCCCCTCGCTGTGACACACCCGCCTCACTGTGACACTCTCCCCTCACTGTAACACCCCCCTCACTGTGACACTCCCCCTCGCTGTGACACACCCGCCTCACTGTGACACTCCCCCCTCACTGTGACACACCCCCCTCACTGTGACACTCCCCCCTCACTGTGACACTCCCCCTCACTGTGACACTCCCCCTCGCTGTGACACACCCGCCTCACTGTGACACACCCCCCTCACTGTGACACTCCCCCCTCACTGTGACACCCCCCTCACTGTGACACTCCCCCCTCACTGTGACACACCCCCCTCACTGTGACTCTCCCCCCTCACTGTGACACTCCCCCTCACTGTGTCACCCCCCTCACTGTGACACTCCCCCCTCACTGTGACACTCCCCCTCACTGTGACACACCCCCCTCACTGTGACACTCCCCCCTCACTGTGACACTCCCCCCTCACTGTGACACTCTCCCTCACTGTGACACTCCCCCCTCACTGTGACACCCCCCCCTCACTGTGACACTCCTCCTCACAGTGTCACACCCCCCCTCACTGTGACACTCCCCCCTCACTGGGACACACACCCGCTCACTGTGACACTCCCCCCTCACTGTGACACACCCCCCTCACTGTGACACTCCCCCTCACTGTGACACCACCCCTCACTGTGACACATCCCCCCCTCACTGTGACACTCCCCCTCACTGTGACACCCCCCCACACTGTGACACATCCCCCCCTCACTGTGACACTCCCCCTCACTGTGACACCCCCCCACACTGTGACACACCCCTCACTTTGACACTCCCCCCTCACTGTGACACTCCCCCCTCACTGTGACACTCCCCCTCACTGTGACACACCCCCCTCACTGTGACACTCCCCCCTCACTGTGACACTCTCCCTCACTGTGACACTCCCCCCTCACTGTGACACCCCCCCCCTCACTGTGACACACCCCCCTCACTGTGACACTCCCCCCTCACTGGGACACACACCCGCTCACTGTGACACTCCCCCTCACTGTGACACCCCCCTCACTGTGACACTCCCCCCTCACTGTGACACTCCCCCTCACTGTGACACACCAACCTCACTGTGACACTCCCCCTCACTGTGACACTCCCCCTCACAGTGTCACATCCCCCCCTCACGGTGACACCCCCCCTCACTGTGACACACCCCACTCACGGTGCCACTCCCCCCTCACTGTGACACCCCCCCCTCACTGTGACACTCCCCCCTCACTGTGACACTCCCCACTCACTGGGACACCCCCCCCTCACTGGGACACCTCCCCTCACTGTGACACCCCCCCTCACTGGGACACCCCCCCCTCACTGGGACACACCCCCCTCACTGGGACACCCCCCCTCACTGTGACACACCCCCCTCACTGTGACACCCCCCCCTCACTGTGACACCGTCCCCTCACTGTGAAACCCCCCCCTCACTGTGACACACCCCTCTCACTGTGACACCCCCCCCTCACTGTGACACCCCCCCCTCACTGGGACACCCCCCCCCCTCACTGTGACACACCCCTCACTGTGACACCCCCCCTCACTGTGACACTCCCCCCTCACTGTGACACCCCCCCTCACTGTCACACTCCCCCCTCACTGTGACACCCCGCCCTCACTGTGACACACCCCCCTCACTGTGACACCCCCCCTCACTGTGACACCCCCCCTCACTGTGACACTCCCCCCTCACTGTGACACACCCCCCTCACTGTGACACTCCCCCTCACTGTGACACACCCCCCTCACTGTGACACATCCCCCCCTCACTGTGACACTCCCCCTCACTGTGACACCCCCCCACACTGTGACACACCCCTCACTTTGACACTCCCCCCTCACTGTGACACCCCCCCCTCACTGTGACTCTCCCCCCTCACTGTGACACTACCCCCACACTGTGACACCCCCCACTCTGTGACACTCCCCCCTCACTGTGACACCCCCCCCTCACTGTGACACCCCCCCCACATGGTGACACCCCCCCCACACTGTGACACTCCCCCCTCACTGTGACACTCCCCCTCACTGTGACACTCCCCCCTCACGTGACACACCCCCCTCACTGTGACACCTCCCCCCTCACTGTGACACTCCCCCCTCACTGTGACATTCCCCCCCTCACTGTGACACCCCCCCCTCACTGTGACATTCCCCCCTCACTGTGACACTCCCCCTCACTGTGACACCTCCCCCCTCACTGTGACACTCCCCCCTCACTGTGACACCTCCCCCCTCACTGTGACACCCCCCCCTCACTGTGACACTCCCCCCTCACTGGGACACCCCCCCTCACTGTGACACCACCCCTCACTGGGACACACCCCCCTCACTGGGACACCCCCCCCTCACTGTGACACCCCCCCCCTCACTGTGACACCCCCCCTCACTGTGACACCCCCCCTCACTGTGACACACCCCCCTCACTGTGACACACCCCCTCACTGTGACACCACCCCTCACTGTGACACTCCCCCCTCACTGTGACACCCCCCTCGCTGTGACACACCCGCCTCACTGTAACACACCCCCCTCGCTGTGACACACCCGCCTCACTGTGACACAATCCCCTCACTGGGACACACCCCCCTCACTGTGACACTCCCCCTCACTGTGACACACTCCCCCCTCACTGTGACACACCACCCTCACTGGGACACACACCCCCTCACTGTGACACACCCCCCTCACTGTGACACACCCCCTCACTGTGACACACTCCCCCCTCACTGTGACACCCCCCTCGCTGTGACACACCCGCCTCACTGTGACACAACCCCCTCACTGGGACACATCCCCTCACTGTGACACTCCCCCTCACTGTGACACCCCCCCTCACTGTGACACACTCCCCCCTTCACTGTGACACTCCCCCCTCACTGTGACACCCCCCTCGCTGTGACACACCCGCCTCACTGGGACACACACCCCCTCACTGGGACACACACCCCTCACTGTGACACTCCCCCTCACTGTGACACACTCCCCCCTTCACTGTGACACTCCCCCCTCGCTGTGACACCCCCCTTGCTGTGACACACCCGCCTCACTGTGACACAACCCCCTCACTGGGACACACCCTCCTCACTGTGACACCCCCCCTCACTGTGACACACTCCCCCCCTCACTGTGACACTCCCCCCTCACTGTGACACCCCCCTCGCTGTGACACTCCCCCTCGCTGTGACACACCCGCCTCACTGTGACACTCCCCCCTCACTGTGACACACCCCCCTCACTGTGACACTCCCCCCTCACTGTGACACTCCCCCTCACTGTGACACTCCCCCTCGCTGTGACACACCCGCCTCACTGTGACACACCCCCCTCACTGTGACACTCCCCCCTCACTGTGACACCCCCCTCACTGTGACACTCCCCCCTCACTGTGACACACCCCCCTCACTGTGACACTCCCCCCTCACTGTGACACTCCCCCTCACTGTGTCACCCCCCTCACTGTGACACTCCCCCCTCACTGTGACACTCCCCCTCACTGTGACACACCCCCCTCACTGTGACACTCCCCCCTCACTGTGACACTCCCCCCTCACTGTGACACTCTCCCTCACTGTGACACTCCCCCCTCACTGTGACACCCCCCCCTCACTGTGACACTCCTCCTCACAGTGTCACACCCCCCCTCACTGGGACACTCCCCCCTCACTGGGACACACACCCGCTCACTGTGACACTCCCCCCTCACTGTGACACACCCCCCTCACTGTGACACTCCCCCTCACTGTGACACCACCCCTCACTGTGACACATCCCCCCCTCACTGTGACACTCCCCCTCACTGTGACACCCCCCCACACTGTGACACATCCCCCCCTCACTGTGACACTCCCCCTCACTGTGACACCCCCCCACACTGTGACACACCCCTCACTTTGACACTCCCCCCTCACTGTGACACTCCCCCCTCACTGTGACACCCCCCCCTCACTGTGACTCTCCCCCCTCACTGTGACACTCCCCCCACACTGTGACACCCCCCACTCTGTGACACCCCCCCTCACTGTGACACCCCCTCCTCACTGTGACACCCCCCCCCCACATGGTGACACCCCCCCCACACTGTGACACTCCCCCCTCACTGTGACACTCCCCCTCACTGTGACACTCCCCCCTCACGTGACACACCCCCCTCACTGTGACACCTCCCCCCTCACTGTGACACTCCCCCCTCACTGTGACATTCCCCCCTCACTGTGACACCCCCCCTCACTGTGACACTCCCCCCTCACGTGACACACCCCCCTCACTGTGACACCTCCCCCCTCACTGTGACACTCCCCCCTCACTGTGACACTCCCCCCTCACTGTGATATTCCCCCCTCACTGTGACACTCCCCCCTCACGTGACACACCCCCCTCACTGTGACACCTCCCCCCTCACTGTGACACTCCCCCCTCACTGTGACACTCCCCCCTCACTGTGATATTCCCCCCTCACTGTGACACTCCCCCTCACTGTGACACCTCCCCCCTCACTGTGACACTCCCCCCACACTGTGACACCCCCCCTCACTGTGACATTCCCCCCTCACTGTGACACTCCCCCCACACTGTGACACCCCCCTCACTGTGATACTCCCCCCTCACTGTGACACTCCCCCACACTGTGACACCCCTCCTCACTGTGACATTCCCCCCTCACTGTGACACTCCCCCCACACTGTGACACCCCCCTCACTGTGACACTCCCCCTCACTGTGACACTCCCCCCTCACTGTGACACACCCCCCTCACTGTGACACACCCCCCTCACTGTGACACTCCCCCTCACTGTGACACCTCCCCCCTCACTGTGACACACCCCCCTCACTGTGACATTCCCCCCTCACTGTGACACCTCCCCCCTCACTGTGACACCTCCCCCCTCACTGTGACACCCCCCTCACTGTGACACCACCCCTCACTGTGACATTCCCCCCTCACTGTGACACTCCCCCCACACTGTGACACCCCCCTCACTGTGACACACTCCCCCTCACTGTGACACACCCCCCTCACTGTGACACACCCCCCTCACTGTGACACTCCCCCTCACTGTGACACCCCCCCTCACTGTGACACCCCCCCCTCACTGTGACACACCACCCTGACTGTGACACCTCCCCCCTCACTGTGACACCCCCCCCCTCACTGTGACACACCCCCTCACTGTGACACCCCCCCCACACTGTGACACACCCCCCTCACTGGGACACTCACCCTTCACTGGGATACACCCCCCACACTGTGACACTCCCCCTCACTGTGACACACTCCTCCCTCACTGTGACACTCCCCCCTCACGTGACACACCCCCCTCACTGTGACACCCCCCCTCACTGTGACACCCCCCCCTCACTGTGACATTCCCCCCTCACTGTGACACTCCCCCTCACTGTGACACCTCCCCCCTCACTGTGACACTCCCCCCTCACTGTGACACCTCCCCCCTCACTGTCACACTCCCCCCACACTGTCACACTCCCCCCTCACTGTGACACTCCCCCCACACTGTGACACCCCCCTCACTGTGACACTCCCCCCTCACTGTGACACACCCCCCTCACTGTGACTCTCCCCCTCACTGTGACACACCCCCTCACTGTGACACCCCCCCCTCACTGTGACACACCACCCTGACTGTGACACCTCCCCCCTCACTGTGACACTCCCCCCTCACTGTGACACTCCCCCCCTCACTGTGACACCCCCCCCTCACTGTGACACCCCCCCCCCCACACTGTGACACCCCCCCCTCACTGTGACACTCCCCCCTCACTGGGACACACCCCCCTCACTGTGACACTCCCCCTCACTGTGACACACACCCCCCTCACTGTGACAACCCCTCCCCACTGTGACACCCCCCAGCCACACTGTGACACCCCCCCCTCACTGTGACACTCCCCCCTCACTGGGACACACCCCTCACTGTGACACTCCCCCCTCACTGGGACACACCCCCCTCACTGTGACACTCCCCCCTCACTGGGACACACACCCCCCTCACTGTGACACATCACCCTCACTGTGACACCCCCCCTCACTGTGACACCCCCCCTTACTGTGACACCCCCCCTCACTGTGACACCCCCCTCACTGTGACACCACCCCTCACTGGGACACACCCCCCTCACTGGGACACCCCCCCTCACTGTGACACCCCCCCTCACTGTGACACACCCCCTCACTGTGACACACCCCCCTCACTGTGACACACCCCTCTCAATGTGACACACCCCCCTCACTGTGACACCACCCCTCACTGTGACACTCCCCCCTCACTGTGACACCCCCCCTCACTGTGACACACCACCCTCACTGGGACACACTCCCCCTCACTGTGACACACCCCACTCACTGTGACACTCCCCCTCACTGTGACACACTCATCCTTCACTGTGACACTCCCCCCTCACTGTGACACACCCCTCTCAATGTGACACCCCCCTCACTGTGACACACCCCCCTCACTGTGACACACCCCCCTCACTGTGACACACCCCCCTCACTGTGACACCACCCCTCACTGTGACACACTCCCCCCTCACTGTGACACACCACCCTCACTGGGACACACACCCCCTCACTGTGACACACCCCCCTCACTGTGACACACCCCCTCACTGTGACACACTCCCCCCTCACTGTGACACCCCCCTCGCTGTGACACACCCGCCTCACTGTGACACAACCCCCTCACTGTGACACTCCCCCTCACTGTGACACTCCCCCTCACTGTGACACTCCCCCCTCACTGTGACACAACCCCCTCACTGGGACACATCCCCTCACTGTGACACTCCCCCTCACTGTGACACCCCCCCTCACTGTGACACACTCCCCCCCCTCACTGTGACACTCCCCCCTCACTGTGACACCCCCCTCGCTGTGACACACCCGCCTCACTGGGACACACACCCCCTCACTGGGACACACACCCCCTCACTGGGACACACCCCCCTCACTGTGACACTCCCCCTCACTGTGACACAACCCCCTCACTGGGACACATCCCCTAACTGTGACACTCCCCCTCACTGTGACACTCCCCCTCACTGTGACACACTCCCCCCCTCACTGTGACACTCCCCCCTCACTGTGACACCCCCCTCGCTGTGACACACCCGCCTCACTGGGACACACACCCCCTCACTGGGACACACACCCCCTCACTGGGACGCACCCCCCTCACTGTGACACTCCCCCTCACTGTGACACACTCCCCCCTCACTGTGACACACCACCCTCACTGGGACACACTCCCCCTCACTGTGACACACCCCACTCACTGTGACACTCCCCCTCACTGTGACACACTCATCCTTCACTGTGACACTCCCCCCTCACTGTGACACACCCCTCTCAATGTGACACCCCCCTCACTGTGACACACCCCCCTCACTGTGACACACCCCCCTCACTGTGACACCACCCCTCACTGTGACACTCCCCCCTCACTGTGACACCCCCCCTCACTGTGACACACCCGCCTCACTGTGACACAATCCCCTCACTGGGACACACCCCCCTCACTGTGACACTCCCCCTCACTGTGACACACTCCCCCCTCACTGTGACACACCACCCTCACTGGGACACACACCCCCTCACTGTGACACACCCCCCTCACTGTGACACACCCCCTCACTGTGACACACTCCCCCCTCACTGTGACACCCCCGTCGCTGTGACACACCCGCCTCACTGTGACACAACCCCCTCACTGGGACACATCCCCTCACTGTGACACTCCCCCTCACTGTGACACCCCCCCTCACTGTGACACACTCCCCTCCCTCACTGTGACACTCCCCCCTCACTGTGACACCCCCCTCGCTGTGACACACCCGCCTCACTGGGACACACACCCCCTCACTGGGACACACACCCCCTCACTGGGACGCACCCCCCTCACTGTGACACTCCCCCTCACTGTGACACATTCCCCCCTCACTGTGACACACCACCCTCACTGGGACACACTCCCCCTCACTGTGACACACTCATCCTTCACTGTGACACTCCCCCCTCACTGTGACACCCCCCTCGCTGTGACACACCCCCTCACTGTGACACTCCCCCCTCACTGTGACACTCCCCCCTCACTGTGACACTCCCCCCCTCACTGTGACACTCCCCCTCACTGTGACACTCCCCCTCACTGTGACACTCTCCCCTCACTGTGACACCCCCCCTCACTGTGACACCCCCCCTCACTGTGACACACTCCCCCCCTCACTGTGACACTCCCCCCTCACTGTGACACCCCCCTCGCTGTGACACACCCGCCTCACTGGGACACACACCCCCTCACTGTGACACAATCCCCTCACTGGGACACACCCCCCTCACTGTGACACTCCCCCTCACTGTGACACACTCCCCCCTCACTGTGACACCCCCCCTCACTGTGACACACTCCCCCCCTCACTGGGACACACACCCCCTCACTGTGACACAATCCCCTCACTGGGACACACCCCCCTCACTGTGACACTCCCCCTCACTGTGACACACTCATCCTTCACTGTGACACTCACCCCTCACTGTGACACCCCCCTCGCTGTGACACACCCGCCTCACTGTGACACTCCCCCCTCACTGTGACACTCCCCCCCTCACTGTGACACTCCCCCTCACTGTGACACTCCCCCTCACTGTGACACTCTCCCCTCACTGTGACACCCCCCCTCACTGTGACACTCCCCCCTCACTGTGACACTCCCCCCTGACTGTGACACTCCCCCCCTCACTGTGACACTCCCCCTCACTGTGACACTCCCCCTCACTGTGACACTCTCCCCTCACTGTGACACCCCCCCTCACTGTGACACTCCCCCCTCACTGTGACACTCCCCCCTCACTGGGACACTCCCCCCTCACTGTGACACACCCCCCTCACTGGGATACACCCCCCTCACTGTGACACTCCCCCTCACTGTGACACACTCCCCCCTCACTGTGACACACCACCCTCACTGGGACACACACCCCCTCACTGTGACACACCCCCCTCACTGTGACACTCCCCCTCACTGTGACACACTCCCCCCTCACTGTGACACACCACCCTCACTGGGACACACACCCCCTCACTGTGACACACCCCACTCACTGTGACACTCCCCCCTCACTGTGACACCCCCCTCGCTGTGACTCACCCGCCTCACTGTGACACACCCCCCCCACTGTGACACAACTCCCTCACTGTGACACCCCCCCTCACTGTGACACCCCCCCTCACTGTGACACACTCCCCCCCTCACTGTGACACTCCCTCCTCACTGTGACACCCCCCTCGCTGTGACACACCCGCCTCACTGTGACACACCAACCTCACTGTGACACACCCCCCTCACTGTGACACACCCCCCCTCACTGTGACACTCCCCCTCACTGTGACACTCCCCCTCACTGTGACACTCCCCCTCACTGTGACACTCCCCCCTCACTGTGACACTCCCCCCTCAATGTGACACACCCCCTCACTGTGATACTCCCCCTCACTGTGACACCCCCCCTCACTGTGACACTCTCCCCTCACTGTGACACTCCCCCTCACTGTGACACCACCCCTCACTGTGACACTCCCCCCTCACTGTGACACTCCCCCCTCACAGTGACACTCCCCCCTCAATGTGACACTCCCCCTCACTGTGACACTCCCCCCTCACTGTGACACTCCCCCATCACTGTGATACTCCCCCTCACTGTGACACTCCCCCATCACTGTGATACTCCCCCTCACTGTGACACCCCTCCTCACTGTGACACTCTCCCCTCACTGTGACACTCCCCCTCACTGTGACACTCCCCCTCACTGTGACACACCCCCCTCACTGTGACACTCTCCCCTCACTGTGACACCCCCCCTCACTGTGACACCCACTCCCTCACTGTGACAGTCCCCCCTCACTGTGACACAACCCCCTCACTGTGACACCCCCCCCTCACTGTGAAACAATCCCCTCACTGTGACACTCCCCCCTCACTGTGACACTCCCCCTCACTGTGACACTCCCCCTCACTGTGACACACCCCCCACACTGTTACACCCTCCCCTCACTGTGCCACTCCCCCCTCACTGGGACACACCCCCCTCACTGTGACACCCCCCCCTCACTGTGACACTCCCCCCTCACTGTGACACCCCCCCTCACTGTGAGACCCCCCCCTCACTGTGACACACCCCCTCACTGTGACACTCCCCCCTCACTGTGACACTCCCCCCTCACTGTGACACTCCCCCCTCACTGTGACACCCCCCTCACTGTGACACCCCCCCTCACTGTGACACACCCCACTCACTGTGACACACCCCCTCACTGTGACACTCCCCCCTCACTGTGACACCCCCCCTCACTGTGACACCCCCCCCTCACTGTGACACTCCCCCCTCACTGTGACACACCCCCCTCACTGTGACACCCCCCCTCACTGTGACACTCCCCCCTCAGTGTGACACCCCCCCTCACTGTGACACCCCCCCTCACTGTGACACACCCCCTCACTGTGACACACCCCCCTCACTGTGACACCCCCCCTCACTGTGACACTTCCCCCTCACTGTGACACCCGCCCCACTGTGACACTCCCCCCTCACTGTGACACCCCCCCTTACTGTGACCCCCCCTCACTGTGACCCCCCTCACTGTGACACTCCCCCCTCACTGTGACACCCCCCCCACACTGTGACACACCCCCCTCACTGTGACACACCCCCCTCACTGTGACACACCCCTCTCACTGTGACACACCCCCCTCACTGTGACACTCCCCCTCACTGTGACACACTCCCCCCTTCACTGTGACACTCCCCCCTCACTGTGACACCCCCCTCGCTGTGACACACCCCCCTCACTGTGACACACCCCCCTCACTGTGACACACCCCCCTCGCTGTGACACACCCGCCTCACTGTGACACAATCCCCTCACTGGGACACACCCCCCTCACTGTGACACTCCCCCCTCACTGTGACACCCCCCTCGCTGTGACACACCCGCCTCACTGTGACACAACCCCCTCACTGGGACACACCCCCCTCACTGTGACACTCGCCCTCACTGTGACACCCCTCCTCACTGTGACACACTCCCCCCCTCATTGTGACACTCCCCCCTCACTGTGACACCCCCCTCGCTGTGACACACCCGCCTCACTGTAACACACCCCCCTCACTGGGACACCCCCCCTCACTGGGACACACCCCCTCACTGGGACACACCCCCCTCACTGTGACACTCCCCCTCACTGTGACACTCCCCCCTCACTGGGACACACCACACCCTCACTGTGACACATCACCCTCACTGCGACACCCCCCCTCACTGTGACATCCCCTCTTACTGTGACACCCCCCCTCACTGTGACACCCCCCCTTACTGTGACACCCCCCCTCACTGTGACACCACCCCTCACTGGGACACACCCCCCTAACTGGGACACACCCCCCTCACTGTGACACCCCCCCCTCACTGTGACACCCCCCCTCACTGTGACACCCCCCTCACTGTGACACCCCCCCCTCACTGTGACACACCCCCCTCACTGTGACACACCCCTCTCAATGTGACACACCCCCTCACTGTGACACACCCCCCTCACTGTGACACCACCCCTCACTGTGACACTCCCCCCTCACTGTGACACCCCCCTCGCTGTGACACACCCGCCTCACTGTAACACACCCCCCTCGCTGTGACACACCCGCCTCACTGTGACACAATCCCCTCACTGGGACACACCCCCCTCACTGTGACACTCCCCCCTCACTGTGACACACTCCCCCCTCACTGTGACACACCACCCTCACTGGGACACACACCCCCTCACTGTGACACACCCCCCTCACTGTGACACTCCCCACACTGTGACACCCCCCCTCACTGTGACACTCTCCCCTCACTGTGACACTCCCCCTCACTGTGACACTCCCCCTCACTGTGACACACCCCCCTCACTGTGACACTCTCCCCTCACTGTGACAGTCCCCCCTCACTGTGACATTCCCCCCTCACTGTGACACAACCCCCTCACTGTGACACCCCCCCCTCACTGTGAAACAATCCCCTCACTGTGACACTCCCCCCTCACTGTGACACTCCCCCTCACTGTGACACTCCCCCTCACTGTGACACACCCCCCACACTGTGACACCCTCCCCTCACTGTGCCACTCCCCCCTCACTGGGACACACCCCCCTCACTGTGACACCCCCCCCTCACTGTGACACTCCCCCCTCACTGTGACACCCCCCCTCACTGTGAGACCCCCCCCTCACTGTGACACACCCCCTCACTGTGACACTCCCCCCTCACTGTGACACTCCCCCCTCACTGTGACACCCCCCTCACTGTGACACCCCCCCTCACTGTGACACACCCCACTCACTGTGACACACCCCCTCACTGTGACACTCCCCCCTCACTGTGACACCCCCCCTCACTGTGACACCCCCCCCTCACTGTGACACTCCCCCCTCACTGTGACACACCCCCCTCACTGTGACACCCCCCCTCACTGTGACACTCCCCCCTCAGTGTGACACCCCCCCTCACTGTGACACCCCCCCTCACTGTGACACACCCCCTCACTGTGACACACCCCCCTCACTGTGACACCCCCCCTCACTGTGACACTTCCCCCTCACTGTGACACCCGCCCCACTGTGACACTCCCCCCTCACTGTGACACCCCCCCTTACTGTGACCCCCCCTCACTGTGACCCCCCTCACTGTGACACTCCCCCCTCACTGTGACACCCCCCCCACACTGTGACACACCCCCCTCACTGTGACACACCCCCCTCACTGTGACACACCCCTCTCACTGTGACACACCCCCCTCACTGTGACACTCCCCCTCACTGTGACACACTCCCCCCTTCACTGTGACACTCCCCCCTCACTGTGACACCCCCCTCGCTGTGACACACCCCCCTCACTGTGACACACCCCCCTCGCTGTGACACACCCGCCTCACTGTGACACAATCCCCTCACTGGGACACACCCCCCTCACTGTGACACTCCCCCCTCACTGTGACACCCCCCTCGCTGTGACACACCCGCCTCACTGTGACACAACCCCCTCACTGGGACACACCCCCCTCACTGTGACACTCGCCCTCACTGTGACACCCCTCCTCACTGTGACACACTCCCCCCCTCATTGTGACACTCCCCCCTCACTGTGACACCCCCCTCGCTGTGACACACCCGCCTCACTGTAACACACCCCCCTCACTGGGACACCCCCCCTCACTGGGACACACCCCCTCACTGGGACACACCCCCCTCACTGTGACACTCCCCCTCACTGTGACACTCCCCCCTCACTGGGACACACCACACCCTCACTGTGACACATCACCCTCACTGCGACACCCCCCCTCACTGTGACATCCCCTCTTACTGTGACACCCCCCCTCACTGTGACACCCCCCCTTACTGTGACACCCCCCCTCACTGTGACACCACCCCTCACTGGGACACACCCCCCTAACTGGGACACACCCCCCTCACTGTGACACCCCCCCCTCACTGTGACACCCCCCCTCACTGTGACACCCCCCTCACTGTGACACCCCCCCCTCACTGTGACACACCCCCCTCACTGTGACACACCCCTCTCAATGTGACACACCCCCTCACTGTGACACACCCCCCTCACTGTGACACCACCCCTCACTGTGACACTCCCCCCTCACTGTGACACCCCCCTCGCTGTGACACACCCGCCTCACTGTAACACACCCCCCTCGCTGTGACACACCCGCCTCACTGTGACACAATCCCCTCACTGGGACACACCCCCCTCACTGTGACACTCCCCCCTCACTGTGACACACTCCCCCCTCACTGTGACACACCACCCTCACTGGGACACACACCCCCTCACTGTGACACACCCCCCTCACTGTGACACTCCCCACACTGTGACACCCCCCCTCACTGTGACACCCACTCCCTCACTGTGACACTCTCCCCTCACTGTGACACCCCCCCTCACTGTGACACCCACTCCCTCACTGTGACACTCCCCCCTCACTGTGACACAATCCCCTCACTGTGACACTCCCCCCTCACTGTGACACTCCCCCTCACTGTGACACACCCCCCACACTGTGACACCCTCCCCTCACTGTGACACTCCCCCCTCACTGTGACACCCCCCCTCACTGTGACACTCCCCCCTCACTGTGACACCCCCCTCACTGTGCCACACCCCCCTCACTGTGACACACCCCCCTCACTGTGCCACTCCCCCCTCACTGTGACACACCCCCCTCACTGTGACACCCCCCCTCACTGTGACACACTCCCCCTCACTGTGACACATCACCCTCACTGTGACACCCCCCCTCACTGTGACACCCCCCGTCACTGGGACACACCCCCCTCACTGTGACACTCCCCCTCACTGTGACACACCCCCCCCCACACTTTGACACACCCCCCTCACTGTGACACTCCCCCCTCACTGTGACACCCCCCTCACTGTGACACCCCCCCCTCACTGTGACACACCCCACTCACTGTGACACACCCCCTCAGTGTGACACTCCCCCCTCACTGTGACACTCCCCCCTCTCTGTGACACTCCCCCCTCACTGTGACACCCCCCCTCACTGTGACACCCCCCCCTCACTGTGACACACCCCACTCACTGTGACACACCACCCTCACTGTGACACTCCCCCCTCACTGTGACACCTCCCCCCACTGTGACACTCCCCCCTCACTGTGACACCCCCCCTTACTGTGACCCCCCCTCACTGTGACACTCCCCCCTCACTGTGACACACCCCCCACACTGTGACACACCCCCCTCACTGTGACACACCCCCTCACTGTGACACACCCATGTCACTGTGACACACCCATCTCACTGTGACACACCCCCCTCACTGTGACACACCCCCCTCACAGTGACACCACCCCTCACTGTGACACTCCCCCCTCACTGTGACACCCCCCTCGCTGTGACACACCCGCCTCACTGTGACACAATCCCCTCACTGTGACACACCCCACTCACTGTGACACTCGCCCTCACTGTGACACTCCCCCTCACTGTGACACACTCCACCCTTCACTGTGACACTCCCCCCTCACTGTGACACCCCCCTCGCTGTGACACACCCGCCTCACTGTGACACAACCCCCTCACTGGGACACACCCCCCTCACTGTGACACTCGCCCTCACTGTGACACCCCTCCTCACTGTGACACACTCCCCCCCTCACTGTGACACCCCCCCTCACTGTGACACACTCCCCCCCTCACTGTGACACTCCCCCCTCACTGTGACACCCCCCTCGCTGTGACACACCCGCCTCACTGTAACACACCCCCCTCACTGGGACACCCCGCCTCCCTGGGACACACCCCCTCACTGGGACACACCCCCCTCACTGGGACACTCCCCTTCACTGTGACACACCCCGCCCACACTGTGACACACCCCCCTCACTGTGACACCCCCCCCTCACTCTGACACACCCCCCTCACTGTGACACTCCCCCCTCACTGTGACACTCCCCCTCACTGTGACACACTCCCCCCTTCACTGTGACACTCCCCCCTCGCTGTGACACCCCCCTTGCTGTGACACACCCGCCTCACTGTGACATAACCCCCTCACTGGGACACACCCTCCTCACTGTGACACCCCCCCTCACTGTGACACACTCCCCCCCTCACTGTGACACTCCCCCCTCACTGTGACACCCCCCTCGCTGTGACACACCCGCCTCACTGTGACACAACCCCCTCAGTAGGAACACCCCCCTCACTGTGACACCTCCCCCCTCACTGTGACACTCCCCCCTCACTGTGACACTCCCCCTCACTGTGACACTGCCCCTCACTGTGACACACCCCCCACACTGTGACACCCTCCCCTCACTGTGCCACTCCCCCCTCACTGTGACACACCCCCCTCACTGTGACACTCCCCCCTCACTGTGACACTCCCCCCTCACTGTGACACCCCCCCTCACTGTGACACACTCCCCCTCACTGTGACACATCACCCTCACTTTGACACACCCCCTCACTGTGACACACTCGTCACTGGGACACACACCCCTCACTGTGACACCCCCCCCTCACTGTGACACTCCCCCCTCACTGTGACACCCCCCCTCACTGTGACACCCCCCCCTCACTGTGACACACCCCACTCACTGTGACACACCCCCTCACTGTGACACTCCCCCCTCACTGTGACACTCCCCCCTCACTGTGACACCCCCCTCACTGTGACACCCCCCCTCACTGTGACACACCCCACTCACTGTGACACACCCCCTCACTGTGACACTCCCCCCTCACTGTGACACCTCCCCCCTCACTGTGACACCCCCCTCACTGTGACACCCCCCCCTCACTGTGACACCCCCCCTCACTGTGACACTCCCCCCTCACTGTGACACCCCCCCTCACTGTGACACCCCCCCCTCACTGTGACACCCCCCCTCACTGTGACACCCCCCACACACTGTGACACACCCCCCTCACTGTGACACACCCCCCTCACTGTGACACACCCCTCTCACTGTGACACACCCCCCTCACTGTGACACTCCCCCTCACTGTGACACACTCCCCCCTTCACTGTGACACTCCCCCCTCACTGTGACACCCCCCTCGCTGTGACACACCCCCCTCACTGTGACACACCCCCCTCGCTGTGACACACCCGCCTCACTGTGACACAATCCCCTCACTGGGACACACCCCCCTCACTGTGACACTCCCCCCTCACTGTGACACCCCCCTCGCTGTGACACACCCGCCTCACTGTGACACAACCCCCTCACTGGGACACACCCCCCTCACTGTGACACTCGCCCTCACTGTGACACCCCTCCTCACTGTGACACACTCCCACCCTCATTGTGACACTCCCCCCTCACTGTGACACCCCCCTCGCTGTGACACACCCGCCTCACTGTAACACACCCCCCTCACTGGGACACCCCCCCTCACTGGGACACACCCCCTCACTGGGACACACCCCCCTCACTGTGACACATCACCCTCACTGCGACACCCCCCCTCACTGTGACATCCCCTCTTACTGTGACACCCCCCCTCACTGTGACACCCCCCCTTACTGTGACACCCCCCCTCACTGTGACACCACCCCTCACTGGGACACACCCCCCTAACTGGGACACACCCCCCTCACTGTGACACCCCCCCCTCACTGTGACACCCCCCCTCACTGTGACACCCCCCTCACTGTGACACCCCCCCTCACTGTGACACACCCCCCTCACTGTGACACACCCCTCTCAATGTGACACACCCCCTCACTGTGACACACCCCCCTCACTGTGACACCACCCCTCACTGTGACACTCCCCCCTCACTGTGACACCCCCCTCGCTGTGACACACCCGCCTCACTGTAACACACCCCCCTCGCTGTGACACACCCGCCTCACTGTGACACAATCCCCTCACTGGGACACACTCCCCTCACTGTGACATTCCCCTCACTGTGACACACTCCCCCCTCACTGTGACACACCACCCTCACTGGGACACACTCCCCCTCACTGTGACACTCCCCCTCACTGTGACACACAAACCCCCTCACTGTGACACACCCCCCTCACTGTGACACTCCCCACACTGTGACACCCCCCCTCACTGTGACACCCACTCCCTCACTGTGACACTCTCCCCTCACTGTGACACCCCCCCTCACTGTGACACCCACTCCCTCACTGTGACACTCCCCCCTCACTGTGACACCCCCCCTCACTGTAACACCCCCCTCACTGTGACACCCCCCCTCACTGTGACACCCCCCCTCACTGTGACACTCCCCCCTCACTGTGACACAATCCCCTCACTGTGACACTCCCCCCTCACTGTGACACTCCCCCTCACTGTGACACACCCCCCACACTGTGACACCCTCCCCTCACTGTGACACTCCCCCCTCACTGTGACACCCCCCCTCACTGTGACACTCCCCCCTCACTGTGACACACCCCCCTCACTGTGACACCCCCCCTCACTGTGACACACTCCCCCTCACTGTGACACATCACCCTCACTGTGACACCCCCCCTCACTGTGACACCCCCCGTCACTGGGACACACCCCCCTCACTGTGACACTCCCCCTCACTGTGACACACCCCCCCCCACACTTTGACACACCCCCCTCACTGTGACACTCCCCCTCACTGTGACACCCCCCTCACTGTGACACCCCCCCCTCACTGTGACACACCCCACTCACTGTGACACACCCCCTCAGTGTGACACTCCCCCCTCACTGTGACACTCCCCCCTCTCTGTGACACTCCCCCCTCACTGTGACACCCCCCCTCACTGTGACACCCCCCCCTCACTGTGACACACCCCACTCACTGTGACACACCCCCCTCACTGTGACACTCCCCCCTCACTGTGACACCCCCCCCACTGTGACACTCCCCCCTCACTGTGACACCCCCCCTTACTGTGACCCCCCCTCACTGTGACACTCCCCCCTCACTGTGACACACCCCCCACACTGTGACACACCCCCCTCACTGTGACACACCCCCTCACTGTGACACACCCATGTCACTGTGACACACCCATCTCACTGTGACACACCCCCCTCACTGTGACACACCCCCCTCACAGTGACACCACCCCTCACTGTGACACTCCCCCCTCACTGTGACACCCCCCTCGCTGTGACACACCCGCCTCACTGTGACACAATCCCCTCACTGTGACACACCCCCCTCACTGTGACACTCCCCCTCACTGTGACACACTCCACCCTTCACTGTGACACAACCCCCTCACTGGGACACACCCCCCTCACTGTGACACTCGCCCTCACTGTGACACACTCCCCCCCTCACTGTGACACTCCCCCCTCACTGTGACACCCCCCTCGCTGTGACACACCCGCCTCACTGTAACACACCCCCCTCACTGGGACACCCCACCTCACTGGGACACACCCCCTCACTGGGACACACCCCCCTCACTGGGACACTCCCCCTCACTGTGACACACCCCGCCCACACTGTGACACACCCCCCTCACTGTGACACCCCCCCCTCACTCTGACACACCCCCCTCACTGTGACACTCCCCCCTCACTGTGACACTCCCCCTCAATGTGACACACTCCCCCCTTCACTGTGACACTCCCCCCTCGCTGTGACACCCCCCTTGCTGTGACACACCCGCCTCACTGTGACATAACCCCCTCACTGGGACACACCCTCCTCACTGTGACACCCCCCCTCACTGTGACACACTCCCCCCCTCACTGTGACACTCCCCCCTCACTGTGACACCCCCCTCGCTGTGACACACCCGCCTCACTGTGACACTCCCCCCTCACTGTGACACTCCCCCTCACTGTGACACTCCCCCTCACTGTGACACTCCCCCTCGCTGTGACACACCCGCCTCACTGTGACACACCCCCCTCACTGTGACACTCCCCCCTCACTGTGACACTCCCCCTCACTGTGACACTCCCCCCTCACTGTGACACCCCCCTCGCTGTGACACACCCGCCTCACTGTGACACTCCCCCCTCACTGTGACACTCCCCCTCACTGTGACACTCCCCCTCACTGTGACACTCCCCCTCGCTGTGACACTCCCCCTCGCTGTGACACACCCGCCTCACTGTGACACACCCCCCTCACTGTGACACACACGCCTCACTGTGACACACCCCCCTCACTGTGACACCCCCCCCTCACGGTGACACACCCGCCTCACTGTGACACTCCCCCCTCACTGTGACACCCCCCCCTCACTGTGACACCCCCCCTCACTGTGACACTCCCCCCTCACTGTGACACCCCCCTCACTGTGACACCCCCCCTCACTGTAACACCCCCCTCACTGTGACACTCCCCCTCACTGTGACACTCCCCCCTCACTGTGACACACCCCCCCTCACTGTGACACTCCCCCCTCACTGTGACACTCCCCCTCACTGTGACACCCCCCTCACTGTGACACTCCCCCCTCACTGTGACACTCCCCCTCACTGTGACACACCCCCCTCACTGTGACACTCCCCCCTCACTGTGACACTCTCCCTCACTGTGACACTCCCCCCTCACTGTGACACCCCCCCCCTCATTGTGACACTCCTCCTCACAGTGTCACACCCCCCCTCACTGTGACACTCCCCCCTCACTGGGACACACACCCGCTCACTGTGACACTCCCCCTCACTGTGACACTCCCCCTCACAGTGTCACATCCCCCCCTCACGGTGACACCCCCCCTCACTGTGACACACCCCACTCACGGTGCCACAACCCCCTCACTGTGACACCCCCCCCTCACTGTGACACTCCCCCCTCACTGTGACACTCCCCACTCACTGGGACACCCCCCCCTCACTGGGACAGCCCCCCTCACTGTGACACCCCCCCTCACTGTGACACACCCCCCTCACTGTGACACCCCCCCTCACTGTGACACTCCCCCCTCACTGTGACACACCCCCCTCACTGTGACACTCCCCCTCACTGTGACACACCCCCCTCACTGTGACACATCCCCCCCTCACTGTGACACTCCCCCTCACTGTGACACCCCCCCCACACTGTGACACACCCCTCACTTTGACACTCCCCCCTCACTGTGACACTCCCCCCTCACTGTGACACCCCCCCCTCACTGTGACTCTCCCCCCTCACTGTGACACTCCCCCCACACTGTGACACCCCCCACTCTGTGACACCCCCCCCTCATTGTGACACCCCCCCCTCACTGTGACACCCCCCTCCACATGGTGACACCCCCCCCACACTGTGACACTCCCCCCTCACTGTGACACTCCCCCTCACTGTGACACTCCCCCCTCACGTGACACACCCCCCTCACTGTGACACCTCCCCCCTCACTGTGACACTCCCCCCTCACTGAGACATTCCCCCCTCACTGTGACACCCCCCCCTCACTGTGACATTCCCCCCTCACTGTGACACTCCCCCCTCACTGTGACACTCCCCCCTCACTGTGACACTCCCCCCTCACTGTGACACCTCCCCCCTCACTGTGACACTCCCCCCACACTGTGACACCCCCCCTCACTGTGACATTCCCCCCTCACTGTGACACTCCCCCCACACTGTGACACCCCCCTCACTGTGATACTCCCCCCTCACTGTGACACTCCCCCACACTGTGACACCCCCCCTCACTGTGACATTCCCCCCTCACTGTGACACTCCCCCACACTGTGACACCCCCCTCACTGTGACACAACCCCCTCACTGTGACACTCCCCCCTCACTGTGACACCCCCCTCACTGTGACACTCCCCCCTCACTGTGACACACCCCCCTCACTGTGACACACCCCCCTCACTGTGACACTCCCCCTCACTGTGACACTCCCCCTCACTGTGACACACCCCCTCACTGTGACACCCCCCCCTCACTGTGACATTCCCCCCTCACTGTGACACCTCCCCCCTCACTGTGACACTCCCCCCTCACTGTGACACACCCCCCTCACTGTGACATTCCCCCCTCACTGTGACACTCCCCCCTCACTGTGACACACCCCCCTCACTGTGACATTCCCCCCTCACTGTGACACCTCCCCCCTCACTGTGACACACCCCCTCACTGTGACACACCCCCTCACTGTGACACCCCCCCCTCACTGTGACACACCACCCTGACTGTGTCACCTCCCCCCTCACTGTGACACTCCCCCCTCACTGTGACACTCCCCCCCTCACTGTGACACCCCCCTCACTGTGACACCCCCCCCCCCACACTGTGACACACCCCCCTCACTGTGACACTCCCCCCTCACTGGGACACACCCCCCTCACTGTGACACTCCCCCTCACTGTGACACACCCCCCCCTCACTGTGACAACCCCTCCCCACTGTGACACCCCACCCCCACACTGTGACACCCCCCCCTCACTGTGACACTCCCCCCTCACTGGGACACACCCCCCCCTCACTGTGACACATCCCCTCTTACTGTGACACCCCCCCTCACTGTGACACCCCCCCTTACTGTGACACCCCCCCTTACTGTGACACCCCCCCTCACTGTGACACCCCCCCTCACTGGGACACCCCCCCTCACTGTGACACCACCCCTCACTGGGACACACCCCCCTCACTGGGACACCCCCCCCTCACTGTGACACCCCCCCTCACTGTGACACCCCCCCTCACTGTGACACACCCCCCTCACTGTGACACACCCCCTCACTGTGACACACCCCCCTCACTGTGACACTCCCCCCTCACTGTGACACCCCCCTCGCTGTGACACACCCGCCTCACTGTAACACACCCCCCTCGCTGTGACACACCCGCCTCACTGTGACACAATCCCCTCACTGGGACACACCCCCCTCACTGTGACACTCCCCCTCACTGTGACACACTCCCCCCTCACTGTGACACACCACCCTCACTGGGACACACACCCCCTCACTGTGACACACCCCCCTCACTGTGACACACCCCCTCACTGTGACACACTCCCCCCTCACTGTGACACCCCCCTCGCTGTGACACACCCGCCTCACTGTGACACAACCCCCTCACTGGGACACATCCCCTCACTGTGACACACTCCCCCCTTCACTGTGACACTCCCCCCTCACTGTGACACCCCCCTCGCTGTGACACACCCGCCTCACTGGGACACACACCCCCTCACTGGGACACACACCCCTCACTGTGACACTCCCCCTCACTGTGACACACTCCCCCCTTCACTGTGACACTCCCCCCTCGCTGTGACACCCCCCTTGCTGTGACACACCCCCCTCACTGGGACACACCCTCCTCACTGTGACACCCCCCCTCACTGTGACACACTCCCCCCCTCACTGTGACACTCCCCCCTCACTGTGACACCCCCCTCGCTGTGACACACCCGCCTCACTGTGACACACCCCCCTCACTGTGACACTCCCCCCTCACTGTGACACTCCCCCTCACTGTGACACTCCCCCTCGCTGTGACACACCCGCCTCACTGTGACACACCCCCCTCACTGTGACACTCCCCCCTCACTGTGACACCCCCCTCACTGTGACACCCCCCTCACTGTGACACTCCCCCCTCACTGTGACACACCCCCCTCACTGTGACACTCCCCCCTCACTGTGACACTCCCCCTCACTGTGACACCCCCCTCACTGTGACACTCCCCCCTCACTGTGACACTCCCCCTCACTGTGACACTCCCCCCTCACTGTGACACTCTCCCTCACTGTGACACTCCCCCCTCACTGTGACACCCCCCCCTCACTGTGACACTCCTCCTCACAGTGTCACACCCCCCTCACTGTGACACTCCCCCCTCACTGGGACACACACCCGCTCACTGTGACACTCCCCCTCACTGTGACACTCCCCCTCACAGTGTCACATCCCCCCCTCACGGTGACACCCCCCCTCACTGTGACACACCCCACTCACGGTGCCACTCCCCCCTCACTGTGACACCCCCCCCCTCACTGTGACACACCCCTCTCACTGTGACACCCCCCCCCTCACTGTGACACCCCCCTCACTGTGACACCCCCCCTCACTGTGACACTCCCCCCTCACTGTGACACTCCCCCCTCACTGTGACACCCCCCCCTCACTGTCACACTCCCCCCTCACTGTGACACCCCTCCCTCACTGTGACACACCCCCCTCACTGTGACACCCCCCCCTCACTGTGACACCCCCCCTCACTGTGACACTCCCCCCTCACTGTGACACACCCCCCTCACTGTGACACTCCCCCTCACTGTGACACACACCCCACACTGTGACACACCCCCCTCACTGTGACACATCCCCCCCTCACTGTGACACTCCCCCTCACTGTGACACCCCCCCCACACTGTGACACACCCCTCACTTTGACACTCCCCCCTCACTGTGACACTCCCCCCTCACTGTGACACACCCCCCTCACTGTGACTCTCCCCCCTCACTGTGACACTCCCCCCACACTGTGACACCCCCCACTCTGTGACACCCCCCCTCACTGTGACACCCCCCCCTCACTGTGACACCCCCCCCCCCACATGGTGACCCCCCCCCCACACTGTGACACTCCCCCCTCACTGTGACACTCCCCCTCACTGTGACACTCCCCCCCTCACGTGACACACCCCCCTCACTGTGACACCTCCCCCCTCACTGTGACACTCCCCCCTCACTGTGACATTCCCCCCTCACTGTGACACTCCCCCTCACTGTGACACCTCCCCCCTCACTGTGACACTCCCCCCTCACAGTGACACCTCCCCCCTCACTGTGACACTCCCCCCACACTGTGACACCCCCCCTCACTGTGACATTCCCCCCTCACTGTGACACTCCCCCCACACTGTGACACCCCCCTCACTGTGATACTCCCCCCTCACTGTGACACTCCCCCACACTGTGACACCCCCCCTCACTGTGACATTCCCCCCTCACTGTGACACTCCCCCCACACTGTGACACCCCCCTCACTGTGACACTCCCCCCTCACTGTGACACACCCCCCTCACTGTGACACACCCCCCTCACTGTGACACTCCCCCTCACTGTGACACACCCCCTCACTGTGACACCCCCCCTCACTGTGACACCCCCCCCTCACTGTGACACACCACCCTGACTGTGACACCTCCCCCCTCACTGTGACACACCCCACTCACTGGGACACACCCCCCTCACTGTGACACTCCCCCTCACTGTGACACACCCCCCCCTCACTGTGACAACCCCTCCCCACTGTGACACCCCCCCCCACACTGTGACACATCACCCTCACTGCGACACCCCCCCTCACTGTGACATCCTCTCTTACTGTGACACCCCCCCTCACTGTGACACCCCCCCTTACTGTGACACACCCCCTCACTGTGACACCCCCCCTCACTGTGACACCCCCCTCACTGGGACACCCCCCCTCACTGTGACACCACCCCTCACCGGGACACACCCCCCTCACTGGGACACCCCCCCCTCACTGTGACACCCCCCCTCACTGTGACACCCCCCCTCACTGTGACACCCCCCCTCACTGTGACACACCCCCCTCACTGTGACACACCCCCCTCACTGTGACACCACCCCTCACTGTGACACTCCCCCTCACTGTGACACCCCCCTCGCTGTGACACACCCGCCTCACTGTAACACCCCCCCCTCGCTGTGACACACCCGCCTCACTGTGACACAATCCCCTCACTGGGACACACCCCCCTCACTGTGACACTCCCCCTCACTGTGACACACTCCCCCCTCACTGTGACACACCACCCTCACTGGGGACACACACCCCCTCACTGTGACACACACCCCCTCACTGTGACACACCCCCCTCACTGTGACACACCCCTCACTGTGACACACTCCCCCCTCACTGTGACACCCCCCTCGCTGTGACACACCCGCCTCACTGTGACACAACCCCCTCACTGGGACACATCCCCTCACTGTGACACTCCCCTCACTGTGACACCCCCCTCACTGTGACACACTCCCCCTTCACTGTGACACTCCCCCCTCACTGTGACAGCCCCCTCGCTGTGACACACCCGCCTCACTGGGACACACACCCCCTCACTGGGACACACACCCCTCACTGTGACACTCCCCTCAACTGTGACACACTCCCCCCTTCACTGTGACACTCCCCCCTCGCTGTGACACCCCCCTTGCTGTGACACACCGGCCTCACTGTGACACACCCCCTCACTGTGACACAACCCCCTCACTGGGACACACCCTCCTCACTGTGACACCCCCCCTCACTGTGACACACTCCCCCCCTCACTGTGACACTCCTCCCTCACTGTGACACCCCTCTCGCTGTGACACACCCGCCTCACTGTGACACACCCCCCTCACTGTGACATCCCCCCTCACTGTGACACTCCCCTCACTGTGACACTCCCCCTCGCTGTGACACACCCGCCTCACTGTGACACCCCCCCCTCACTGTGACACCCCCCCTCACTGTGACACTCCCCCTCACTGTGACACCCCCCCTCACTGTGACACACCCCCCTCACTGTGACACTCCCCCCTCACTGTGACACTCCCCCTCACTGTGACACCCCCCCCTCACTGTGACACACCCCCCCTCACTGTGACACCCCCCCTCACTGTGACACTCCCCCTCACTGTGACACTCCCCCCTCACTGTGACACACCCCCCTCACTGTGACACTCCCCCCTCACTGTGACACTCCCCCTCACTGTGACACCCCCTCACTGTGACACCCCCCCCTCACTGTGACACTCCCCCTCACTGTGACACTCCCCCCTCACTGTGACACCCCCCCCTCACTGTGACACTCCTCCTCACAGTGTCACACCCCCCTCACTGTGACACTCCCCCCTCACTGGGACACACTCCCCCTCACTGTGACACCCCCCCTCACTGTGACACTCCCCCCCTCACTGTGACACTCCCCCCTCACTGTGACACTCTCCCTCACTGTGACACTCCCCCTCACTGTGACACCCCCCCCCTCACTGTGACACTCC